>NC_137126.1:2275000-2397500 GCF_949319135.1 Squalius cephalus | reverse complement strand
TGGCTCTGTCAGGCCGTGTTTCGTGCGTACGCAACGGTTATAAATGAAGCCCCAGGCACCACGCTTCGAAACTCACATGATTCTCAGATTAACTGCAGAGTTTAACCATCATAGAGCAAAAGTTCATCATTTGCACGTTTTAGGTCCGGTCAGTTTAAACTGACACGCGTTTAAACCCGCTAACACTGAACTCAGTCCTCTTTCTCATTTATTTGTGCTTGAACAAACACGTACACACACAATTATTTAAAAAAATGCCTTTATCAACGAGTGTCCCCGTAAACAGAGTCGCTTATGGCTTACGTGAACATAAAAAGTTGAGAAAGAAAAAGTAAGTCTTAAAGTGATAGCAGCCTAATATTGCTAATGTTATCAAACTACAAAATACAAAGAGAAAATCACTTTTGTAGCTTTCCCATAGATTAATTATATGATTTGTGAAAACTGTGCAGTGTTATTTTACTTTTCACCATTGCATGCGTATTACCTGAATACTGTAAAAATTTGCTGAAAAATATAAAGCGCTGTTTATTTAATCTGTATCTTTGTTCTATTGCATTTATCTATGCTTGTAATTTGTTTATTTTCTATTCAGATTCACTCAAATACAAAATAACTCCAATCATGAATGATTCATTCTTTCCAAATAGAGCTATTCAAGTCCTTTGGGGATTTATTTTTCATATCACATATATATTGCTGAAAAACAAATTCATAATGTCAGTTTTTTTCCCAATATCGTGCAGCCCTAGTCCTAACCAGACGCAACGTGACGCACAATAAAAGGTACTGTATTTTTTCCATGTTAATCAGAAGTTGTGTCCAAAATTACGTTGTATACACTATGCAACTCCTTTCAAAAACATTTAAACATCTTAACGACCCCAAACTTTTGAATGGTAGTGCAGGTTTGTTTAAGATTGTGTATAATCTTCTTATAGAAGGGATGTTAAGTGGAAAAGATGGGGCAAAATGCACAAGCAAATGAAACATTCTCAACAGTTTGCATGACAGTGACAACAGAAAAATACAAGTGTGTTAGTAGGCCTACTGATGGCTGTAAACATACTGACCATCAGTTTTGATAAATACTCAACTGCAACACCACAAGCTAAATCATCCAGCCCAGTCATCTTTCATCTTCAGAACGAGGGGATCAAACCTGAGATAACAAACAAGTGAGCGTGAACAGAGTGTGAGCGACAGCTCGCTGGAGAAGTGCAGCTCGACGCCTTCAATCTGTCACTTCCTTGACAGAATTACAGTTAATGATGCTCATTGAAAATGCCAGCCGCCGCTGTACGCTCACACACACCGACAGATACACCTTGTTTTCCCACGAAGAGGAAAACACACTTCTCTGCTCACTTGTAGCCGCTCCAGTTCTGTCCTCCTACGTCTGAGTGATATCAGTCTCTCAGACCAAAGTGTAAATGTCACTGACTATGGAGGCGGATTGAGGATAGATGTGCAAGTGTGTGTGTGTGTGTGTGTGTGTGTTATGTCTTCTGGAAAAAACACTCCACTGGAGATGATGTGTCTTACAGCAGATTGTTGTTTGTGGACTTGTTTTGCGCCTGACTGTTGAACTTTACTGCTGAATTTCAATGTCTACAGCAACGTCTACAATGGATAACATACAGAAAATGTGTTCTTACAATAATTTTCAGTAAAAAAAAAATATATATATTTTTTTTATAATTGTTAATATCTCGCAATTTAGACATTATAACTGTAAATTTATATCGGTTTATATCAATTTTGAGAAAAAAAGTCTGAACTGCTGGATATAAACTCACAATTCTCAGAAAATAAGTCAGTGTTGTGAGATATAAACTTGAGATTCAGTTTTCAGTTCAGTTTATATCTCACAATTATGACTTATTTTCTCAGAAATGTGAGAAGAAAATGGTCCAAATTGTGAGATATTAGGATATAAAACTTTAAATTTCTAGTTAATATCTCCAAATTCTTACTTTTATCTCAGAAATGACTTATTTTACTAGAATGCTGAGATATAAACTCGGAATTGCGCAACAGCTAAACACTCCCAGTTCTCAGAAAATAAGTCAACTTTGTGGGATATAAACTTTTTTTTTTTTTTTTTTTTCTGCAATTGCAAGTTTATATTTCGCAATTGATTTTATTTCTCAGATTTGTGAGTTTATATCGCACAATTTTGGCTTGTTTTCTCTAAATTGTGAAAAATATGCTCCGCATTGTGAAATATAAACTCACAAATGTTAGTTATAAAGTCAGAATTGTACAGTAGAAAGCTCTCAGTAAGTTTGTATCTCACAATTCATACTTTTATCTCAGAAGTTGAGTTTAAATAGGCTAACACAATTCTGACTTATTTTACTCAAAATGGTGAGATATAAACTTGCAATTGCGAGGAAAAAGTCTCAAGTACCTTTTTTATGCATTTATGCATTATTTTTATTCCGTGCTGGAAACGAGCTTCCACATAATGCCACGGATTCAGCGTGTTGAACAGAAACAGTCACTGGAGAGTGTGAAATAACCTGCTTCTTCAGTGGCTCTCTGTGGGATCTCCACAAATATATCAATGTTGTTCATTGAACTACTTCCTTAAACATTAGCAGCTCACATCTGAGAAACATAATGCTGCTTTACAGTATCAAAGCTCGTATTATTGATGACAAGCTTCTGTTTGTGTTGGAGAGGGAGAGAGTAAGAGAGAGTTGTTGTCCCGAGAAATTACAAGTAATTTAGGAAAAATCAATCAAATTGTCATTTATTATCCTATTGTTTATTGTCTTTGAATTTCTCTGCTTCTTTTGCTGTGCGGCTTTTGAAATAACTGACATCGAACTGTTCTGGAGCTGTGCATTTCTAGAAAATTACCCTGAGAACTCATAATGTGTTGCATTATTAATGTAATCAATGTTCATAATGTTAAAAAAAAGTGTAATGTAAATGTAAATCTTGAGTTCCATTTAGTAACGTATTCTTACATTATGAAAAAAATTTATTACATTGTGAACTCACCAAGAGCAAAATATATTTAATGTTGAAATACCTAATAAATGCACAATATTTAAATATTCATGGATTTAATATTATTAATGTTATTGTTATTGTTGTTTTGATTAGTGATAGTAATATCATTGCACATTCCTTCGGTAACGCTTTACAATAAGGTTCCATTTGTTTACGTTAATCAACTATATTAGAAAATAAATAAATAAATAACAATGAAAATATATATCAATCTTAATTCATGTTGATTTCAACATTTATTAATACATTATTCAAATCAAAAGTTGTATCTGTTAATATTATTTAATGGACCTGAGCTGTGACGCTTAACGTTTATTGTTGTTGTTGTTTTTAATTAACTAATACTAATTAATTAATAATATTAACTAGTAAGAACAACATGCAGTTCAGTTTTGCTTTTTGTGCAATTTTATTACAGGAAAATGACTATGATTAACCTCGGTTGTGTATAAATAATGGGCCTAATGTGTGCATAAACAGCGCTTTGACAGCGTATATCAGTATTTGAGTACTAAATCCCGCATTTTTTATTTTTTTTTATAATTTATAAAATTTTATAAAAAGTTTGCTTAAAAACTCAACTCGTTTCAGATGAATAAACTTTTCCGATCGTCAGGGAATATTTTCTGTAGCACAGTGAAACCTGACAGACCTTTATACGAGTTGAACATTGGAAGAAGTGTTGATGATGCTTGATGCATTACGGAGTGGTTTAGATTCCTGTAAAACAAATAGCTAAACTAATCAATAACTAGAGATATTAGACCCGTAGTTCTTCTCAGTGGGACTTCATGATTTTTAATAGGATACAATTCTCCAGAAAAACTCAACATTCTAGTTATAAACTTTTTTGTTATGTTTTCAAATAATTGTTATTGCTTTTTTTTTTGTATGCATGTATCATTTCCTATCATTAAATATGATTATTTGTAATATATTTGCTTCATATCTGCCACCAGTCACACTCCACTGTGAATATGTGTTTTGGCATCAGCCATAAAATATTCATATCAGGAGACTACAACTAGGAATAACTTGCTAGCAACTTGATTCCAGTTTCTATATATGACCTTTGTGAACAAATGTATAAATCATCTTGCCATAAACATGTGGCCAAGCAATACACAATGAAATATAGCACTCAATAAATCAACAATATGTGAATTAAAAATGCAATGGAAAATAGAATAGAATATATAATTATTAAGAGTTAATACGGCTTTTATTCTTTAGAAAATAACTTTTATTTAGAAAATATCTTTTTTTAAATGAAATATTATTTAAAAGTATTTGGACTAGTTTATTATTATTATTATTATTATTTTTATTTATTTTTTTTAGTTGTGATAATAGATATAGAATAGATGATAAAAGATGCAGCTATATAACTCTAGCAAATATCCATCAATTAACATAAATGTGCTATAAAAGATGGCATTAATTATAAACATTACAATTTTTAAAAACATATTGATGCCTTCAAGACTATTAGAAGTTTTTTCTAGAAAAAAATAGAAAGCCAATAAATCTCTGTTACTTTAATTTCCTATTATCACAGTAAAGCTGCTTTGAAACAATCTGGAGACTTGACTTGACTTGACTAATGTCAATAGAGATAAATAAATACGGTAACACTTTAGTTTAGGGTCCAATTCTTATTATTAACTAGTTGCTAATTAGCATACTTTAGAATATTGGCTGTTTAATAGTGCTTATAAAGCACATATGAATGCCTTATTAACTCGTAATACTTTACTAACTATTAATAAGCAGTAATTAGGGGTTTATTGACACAAAAGTCATAGTTAATAGTGAGAATTTGACACTAAACTAAAGTGTGGCCATAAAAACTGTAACAAATGTATTACTACTCATTGTTAGTTTAGTTAGTGTTAATATAACCTCATTATAAAGTGTTGTCATTACTTCTTATACGCTGTAAAACATTTTCACTTCAACTTAAAAACTGCTGCCTTAAAAGTATATTAAATAAAAGTATTATCAAATTGGCTGTTCAAGTCTTTTCAACTCTTTGTTTTAGTTTTTTTCAGTTATATTAAGCTGACTTAAACAATTGAGTTGACTCTTGTATAACTTAAAAAGTGAAATTGAAATCGGTTAAATGGACGTCAGCACACGATCTCTCAAGAGTGTTGAGTTTGGTTGAGATCTGCTGACTGAAAAGCTCATAACACATGAGATTCACATCTATATTCATCAGATCATCAGACGCTCATGCCCTGTGATGGAGACTGCACTCATTTGAGCCAGTGTATTTCAACGAGTGTCTTGAACTTATTAGTGTTGACAGTGTATGGCCCACACAACTGCAAGAAAAGAGAAAATGTTTTCAGACTGAGGAGAGGAGAAGATAATGTGTATTACTGTGTGCCAAGTAGAAACTTTGGTTTGTTTCTGATGCAATGAAGCTTCTGCTATGGATATTGAGCTGCTTGTTTATCTCTCTCTCTCTCTCTCTCTCTCTCTCTCTCTCTCTCTCTCTCTCTCTCTCTCTCTCTCTCTCTCTCTCTCTCTCTCTCTCTCTCTCTCTCTCTCTCTCTCTCTCTCTCTCTCTCTCTCACACACACTGTAAAAACATAAGTGTGAATTTCCAGCATTCCCCTGCTGGCTGTTATACTATCATAATAATCTTCAACTAGTAGCAAAACTTATTACAAATAAATGTCAACTGTACAGGGTGAGAGTGAGCAGAAGTGACTGTGATTGCAGCATTGCAAACACTTTATAGATTGCAAATTATGTTTCAGACAATGTTACGACTGTTTTATCCTTGTAACAAACTGCAACCAGTTGTGTTTGGCAATGTTCAATGTGGCACACTGGTTTGGGGAAAATAATAATTAGATAAACATAGTACAAAGTTGTCTTGAAAGAGAACATTAATCCAAATAATCATGATAAAACAACCCTGCACTATTATCCCACAAATCAGCAAATATTTATTGTTTTGTTTAAGCATGCATGCACTGATTTTACATTAAAATTCAGAACACAGAAATAAATGATTATTAAATACTGCAAAATCCTGGCAATATTTCAGCGTCTTCAACGTTTTATTTATTTTTTATTTTTTGAGGGCTATTATTTCCAGTGTTTTGCTCTCTCATTCATACTCTCATTGGCTGCCAGAGAACGGGTGTGTGATGAATTCATTGAAGTTGCACGCAAAGTGCAATAAACTGCAAAACTATGTGCACCCAGAGATTTGCACCAGTGAAAATGAAGCAATTTCACATGAGCATGAGCGATGTTGCTCCAGATATCAGCACAGATGTGTTCATATTCACACCAACAGCACATCTGTAAGTGTGAAATTGCTTTTATATATAATTCAATAAATGGTAACACTTTAGTTTAGGGTTCAATTCTCACTATCTAGTTGCTTATTAACATGTACAGATATTGGCTGCTTTTTTTAGTACTTATAAAGCACATATTCATGCCCTTTTCTGCATGACCATATTCTACATCCCTTAATCACCCAATGCCTAAATTTAACAACTACCTTCCTAACTATTAGTAAGCAGTAATTAGGAGTTTATTGAGGGAAAAGTCACAGTTAATAGTGAGAAGTGTGACCCAATAAACAAAGGGGCAGATTTACTAAACAAGGTCTGCAGGTGATCTACAGAGAATGTGCAAACGCAATGACATATAAGGTGCAAAATAGGTTAAGGCATGCTTTTCTGGTTCAATAATGGTGCAAATACCAGTCAATTGACTGCCACAAACCGTAGTAAATCACCTTGCATGATTCATTTAAATACTCTCCCTCCAAGAAATGTTGCGTCTGAAGGGGAAACTCCTACAAATGCATATGCAATAATATCAACTGCAAAATTAACTAAAATAAGTATTTAGTAAATCCTGACAGTAGCTTTATAACTCCAAAAGAGAGTTTGCGCTGGAGCAAGCTGTTGGGAAATCTGGCTCATTAGACAATGAACATAGTTTCAAATGAGGCAAAAGCAGGATCAACCACTGTATATCAACACACAATAATCAACAGGAGAATGAATGAATCCTTCTGTGAGAAATGCTTGGCTTATGAATATCAAGCTACGTTACTGGATGCTCCCGGAAGGTTAACATCTGTATGGCCCATTTAATATTTATTATCTAGTCTAGTGCACTTCTTGAGGCCAGGGAAGTGAGGTTTACATGCACAGCTCTCACTACCCGGACTCCGTTACACTTGCATTGTACAGCCATGACTTGTGTTCAGTGTATTCACAATAGTGTGCCTGAATAACATTGCATAGTTGCGCAGAGTAATTTTCAATTGCAAATGCAAATGGATTGCATTCTATTCTATTCTATTCTATTCTATTCTATTCTATTCTATTCCATTCTATTCCATTCCATTCCAAGTTACACTTTATTTCGATGTTCCACTTTAGACATTCAACTAACTATATGTAATTTAGCAACTGCATGCCAACTAACTCTCATTAGAGTAAGCAAGGAAAATTAAAACAGTTATTCATAATGCTTTACATCGAAGGGAATTAAAATACCACACTATGGCAATTCAAAGTGGTTTGCATAGAAAATAAGCACAAAATAAAAGCAAGGGAAATTAAAACAGTTATAAAAAGGAATTAAAAGAGATAAATGATACAGTTATAAAATGAATTAGAGTAAAATGAATTAAAGTAGTAAAAAGATGATACACAGAATATCTGGCAAAACGCCAGTGTATCTTATTTTGCTCTTACCCAATTCTCAGTGCCATTTGAGTTCAGTTTAGAATCAAAAGGAAGAATACAGTGCAGTCAGTCGGTCGTACAGTGGATATAGTTATAAAAAGAATTAGAAGAGATAAACTGGCAAAACACTGGTGTATTATATTCTGTACAGATGCTTGTTATACTGTAAGATTATACCACACTGTAAAACCTGATGAGTTAGTTCAACTCAAACCGTTTGAGGAAACCGATTGCCTTAAATCATTTAAGTTTATTAACTCAAACTATTTAAAGGTTGTATCAGTGATTTCAGGCCCAAAAAAAAGATCACATTCATCTAATCTTTCCTAACGATCCGTGCACGGCTGCACGCGAAGTCGGAGCTGAAGAAGAAGCTGGCTCAAAACCTCACAACACCCTCCCCCTGTCGGTGATTGGTCGGAACACTATTTGTTTTGGTTTTGAGTGCTTGGTGAAACCAATTGTTTTTGTGTGAAGATCTCAGAGCCTAGGCTGCCTACAGAGACACATTTTTTTGACGGCATGCTTATGGGGCGGGCAGCTAGCGGATCGTTAGGAAAGATTAGATGAAATGTGATCATTTTTTGGGGGGGCCTGAAATCACTGATACAACCTTTAAGCATAAAATATATTTGATTTGTGTCCAAGTAACTAAATAACTTATTGTTAAGATAACTTGGGTAAATAAAGTTAATAGTACTAAGTCCATTCAATTAATATAACTCAAATCTATGAAGTACACTGTAAACCCGAATAAGTTGGCAGAACTCAAAACATTTAAGGAAATCAATTGCAATCAAAGTTTAAGTAAGCAGAACTAGCAGATTTTTATTTTGTACTTAAACAGTTCAAGTTAAGAACAATTAAAATGTATGAGTACATCAATTCATACAATTAACTTAAAACTTTCATGTAATCTCAATGTGAACACTTTTATTAGTATAAACTTAGTTAGCTTTTAAAAGCTAATATGCTAACATATTAATTTGCTAACATATTAGCAATAGTATGTTATACAGAAGCACTTGCTGTATGAGCGCAACAATATAAAGGGATTATTTGCTCTCAAATCAAGCTGCATGCACCACTTGTCACCATGATGGTAACTATCAAGCCAACATTAACAGAAATTCTTCTAAATTAGCATAACAAAACATTAATCACTACCAAATCTCACACTTAACATTAATCTTACACAAAAAAACAACAACATTATATTACACTTAATTTCAGCATTTACTCTCCCTTTCGAGTGCCATCGGCAAAGCATGCTGGGAAATTGACATCCCAGCCGTTTCAGTTTGTCTAAGTTAAAATAAATAATGTCATAAAACTCAAAACAATGAAACAGTTCAGTTTACTTAAAATATATCAGTTATGTGAACTTGAAAGAAAAAGAAAGTGCTAAATACTCATAAAAGTTTATTTGACTGAATTAATTAGTTAAATTTAAGTTTGTCCTACTCAAACCAATTAATTATTTTGAGCGTTAGGGTTTACAGTGATGTGGATTGTACTGTGTCTGTGGTGATCGTTCAAAAATCAAAAATCTTTTTGACGTCTCCAATAGACCTGATTGTTCCCTAAAATCGGACAGGAGGAGCTCTAGGACTGACTCGTTGGTGTCACATTCACCGTCTGTCATCGTCTTGTCTCCACTACACTTCCCAGTATCCTCTATCGTCATCACCTGCACCCGCTCCTCATCACCCTAATCATCATCATCACCGTCACCTGTTGTCCTTGTCATGTTCTGTCTATTTAAGTTCCCGTCTCACTCTCATCATTGTCGGTTATTGTTTGAGCACGCGCTCTCGGTTTGTTGGATTTTTGCCTTTTGAAAATAAAGCTATATTTTTGTATCCTCGTTTGATCTTCGCCTTCTTCAACTACCACCGACCTGACAGAATAACCGACCAAAAAGGAAAGGAGGAAGAGACCATGGAAACGTTTAGTTTCAATCAAGACGGTAGTACTTTGGAAGAATTTGTGGAATTTTACCTTCATCTCTATCAGGATGAGTTTTGGGGGGAAGATTTCTTAAAACAGCAGTTCTGGAGCGGGTTGGATGACCCACTCGCCCAGATACTGCTGGTCGATGATCTCAACCTATCATTTGTTGAGTTTTTGGACCGAGCTCTTTGGATTTGTGGGTCATCCTTCTCTGTTTCTCCTGCCGCTCCAGAGCCTAGCGAGCCTGTGCCAGAGCTCTCAGGCTTCCAAATTTCCCTTTCTCAATGGGAGGGACCGAGTCCTATTCGGTGCCCGAGTCCGCCAGAACCAGAGCCTGCACTTCACGCCAGTCCAGCCGAGCCTGCACTTCACGTCAGATCTGCCGAAGCCAAGGTATGCGTCATGCCCGCCGCGCCTGTGACAGCAAGCGTCATGCCCGCCAAGCTAGAGCCTTCACCGCTGGTCCCGTCCAGCACAAAGCCTTCATCGCTGGTCCCGTCCAGCACAGAGCCCTCTTCACCGCTGGTCCCGTCCAGCACTGAGCCCTCTTCATCGCTGGTCCTGCCCAGTTCAGAGCCCTCATCACTACCCAGCACAGAGCCCTCATCGCTGCCCAGCACAGAGCCCTCATCGCTGCCCAGCTCAGAGCCCTCATCGCTGCCCAGCTCAGAGCCCTCTTCGCCGCTGGTCCTGTCCAGCTCAAAGCCCTCTTCGCCGCTGGTTCCGCCCAACTCAAAGCCCTCTTCGTCGCTGGTCCTGCCCAGCTCAAAGCCCTCTTCGCCGCTGGTCTTGTCCAGCTCAGAGCCTTCTTCGCCGCCGGTCCTGTCCAGCCCAGAGACTTATTCACCCCTGGTTCTGTCCAGCCCAGAGCCGCCTTCGCCCCCTGTCTCATCCAGCCTTGAACCAGAGCCTGATAATTTCACCAAGAAAATGTTGGGGGGGGGGGGGGGGGGGGGGGCTATACGTCTTCTGGGGGGACCGTGGAGGCCTCACCGACACGGTTTCCAATGCCGTCCTGGCCACCCGAAGGATCCTCTCCGCCGTGGCCGCCCGAAGGGTCCTCACCGCCATGGCCACCTGAAGGGTCTTCACCGCCATGGCCGCCCGAAGGGTCTTCACCGCCATGGCCACATCCTCAGCCTGCTCTGCCATGGCCACCTCCTCAGCCTGCTCTGCCATGGCCACCTCCTCAGCCTGCTTCGCCATGGCCACCTCCTCAGCCTGCTTCGCCATGGCCACCTCCTCAGCCTGCTTCGCCATGGCCACCTCCTCAGCCTGCTTCGCCATGGCCACCTCCTCAGCCTGCTCCGCCATGGCCACCTCCTCAGCCTGCTTCGCCATGGCCACCTCCTCAGCCTGCTTCGCCATGGCCACCTCCTCAGCCTGCTTCGCCATGGCCACCTTCTCAGCCTGCTTTGCCATGGCCACCTCCTCAGCCTGCTTCGCCGTGGGCAGCGATACCATCCTGGAGTCTCCTGTCTGTCATCTTCCTGTCCACCCTCCGGTCACAGACTCCAGGATGCCCACCCCCCCCTCCCGTGTTCTGCCTTCTACGGCGCGGTTCGTGCCTAGCGGGAGGGGGGAGTAATGTCACATTCACCGTCTGTCATCGTCTTGTCTCCACTACACTTCCCAGTATCCTCTATCGTCATCACCTGCACCCGCTCCTCATCACCCTAATCATCATCATCACCGTCACCTGTTGTCCTTGTCATGTTCTGTCTATTTAAGTTCCCGTCTCACTCTCATCATTGTCGGTTATTGTTTGAGCACACGCTCTCGGTTTGTTGGATTTTTGCCTTTTGAAAATAAAGCTATATTTTTGTATCCTCGTTTGATCTTCGCCTTCTTCAACTACCACCGACCTGACAGTTGGGTTCTGCCCCATCAGTCCGAACCCCATATAAAACATTTGTTTGGAAGCTCTAGGAATGGAGTCGATCCAGTCCGCACCCCACAGAACCTCGGGTTTAATTGACACATCAAACACAATTTAATTGACACATCTACTCCATCACAGACCCAGGCCATCAGCATGGGTTCATCTCTCAATTTCTCCAATTAAGTAATTTATGTTAGTCTCTTATCCAATTTTCAGTGCCATTTGAGTTTAGAATCAAAAGGAGGATGCAGAGATAAAATACAGCGTAATCAGTGGGACGAACAGTGGCACAGTGCTCATTAAGTAAATGCACAGCTAAACAGAAGTGTTTTGAGTCTGGATTTGAATGTGAGACTGTAGGAGCACATCTGATCTCTTCTGGAAGCTGGTTCCAGCATAATAGCTAAAAGCAGACTCACCATGCTTAGAGTGAACCCTTGGTATTTCTAGCTGATGTGATCCTAATGATCTGAGTGATCTGTTTATATTCAGTGAGCATATGTATTGAGGTCCTAGGCCATTGAGTGATTTATATACCAGTAATAATACTTTAAAATCAATCCTAAATGTAACTGGGAGCCAGTGTAAAGACCTGAGGACTGGTGTGATGTGTTCATATGTTCTGGTTCTGGTTCTGCTTAACGTTCTCTATGAGCTGACACTGTCTTTTTGGGAAGGCCAGTGAGGAGTCCTTTACAATAATCCTGTAATCCTTCTGGTGATGAAAGCATGTACAAGTTTATCTAAGTCTTGACTGGAAACAAAGCATCTAATTCTTGCAATATTTTTGAGATAATAGTATGCTGATTTAGTTATTGCTTTGATATGACTACTGAAGCTAAGGCCTGACTCCAGAATCACACAGAGATTCCTGACTTGATTTTTAGTTGTTTGACCCCTAGCGTCAAGGTATGCGTTCATCTTGAGAACTTCATCTTTGTTTCCAAACGCATGACTTCAGTTTTGTCTTTGTTTAACTGAATAAAGTTTTGACACATCCAACTGTTGACTTCATCAATGCATTGGCACAGGGAGTCAATGGGGCTGTAATCGTTAGGCGATAGGGCTAAGTAGATCTGTGTATCATCTGCATAGCTGTGGTAGATCTGTGTGCCGTCTGCATAGCTGTGGTAGATCTGTGTGTCGTCTGCATAGGTGTGGTAGATCTGTGTGTCGTCTGCATAGGTGTGGTAGATCTGTGTGTCGTCTGCATAGCTGAGGTAAGTGATTTGGTTCTTTCTCATTATTTGGCTCATTGGGAGCATGTACAGTTTGAACAGTAGATGCGCAAGAACTGAGCCTTGAGGGACTCCGCATGTCATGGATGTCCACTCAGACTTATGGTCTCCTATACTCACATAATAACCTCTCCCATCTAAGTATGACCTGAACCATTTTAGGACTATCCCAGAAAGCCCAACCCAGTTTTACAGCCTGTCTAGAAGTATGTTGTGATCGACAGTGTCAAATGCAGCACTGAGGTCGAGTAGTACCAGCACTGATAATTTGCCTGAATCAGTATATAAGCGAATATCGTTTATTATCTTTATGAGCGCTGTCTCTGTGCTGTGATGCGGTCGGAAACCAGATTTAAAATTGTCAAAGTTTGAGATTCCATTTGAGATTAAAGGGATACTTCACCTCTGGGAAGATGAATGTGTATTTAAAATAGGTCATTTAAGTAGAAGAAATGTGAAGAAATTTTTGAATTTGGAGCTTTCTAGACTGAGAAAAGCCAGAAAATGTATTTTTGGCTTATGTGGATGAAAGACAACAACTCCCAGAATGCACTTGCTTCGCTGCCTTAGGAGGCCACGCCTACCGGTAAGAGTGCGTAGGCTAGCAACAACAATAGCTAGCCTACGTGATGAGTTTGCGAGGGATTAGAGATCGTCCAAAATGTCCGGGATTCGGCTTTTGCGTTCTACAGTCGCCATTCATTCATGTTTACAGTGGCGAGCAGGACGAGGCTGACGGCCGCGGGAGAACAGCGCGAGGCCGGTGCAATGATTTCTGAGACGCGCCGGGTCTCGCATCTCTCACGGAGGAGCGGGAATTTTTCTTAACAATGGTAAAACGCACATCAACCGATCACTTGTTTAGCGTTCATGTAAACACTACATTCAAATTCACCAATCGGAATGAATTCAGTTAGATTGAAAGGTGTGCATGTAACGTTAAACAATGAATGGCGACCGCAGAAAGCAAAAGCTGAATCCCGTACATTTTGAACGATCTCGCCCGCCGGACAAGTCCGGGGAAAGGAGGATGGTTACTTACTCAGCTTTCTCCTACTATTCAGCTTTCTCCACAGAACAAGAGCCTGCTAGCTTAGCTTCCAAAGAAAGACGGCTGACACTGTGTACATTCTGTGAGTGAGATCCCACCCACCCTCTATGGGCGGGCTGAAAACATGCGGAACTACGCCATCTACTGGCTGTAGTCTTTAGCCTCTGTCCAGAAAATCCTCCGATGACGCAAAATGACGATATTTGCGTCATCGGAGGATTTTTTCCAGACAAAAAATACATAAATCTCTTGTCTAAGGGGGATATGAGGATGGAAAGCATGGTAATTCGAAAATACTACAGGTTTTCTACTAATACAAAGCTTAATGCTAAATCCTGAAGTAACCCTTTAAGAATGTGTTCAGCTGATTGAAGACAACTTTTTTCAATGATCTTGCCTATGAAAGGAAGATTTGAGATTGGTCTGTAGTTGCTATCCAGATTGCTCTTTTTCAGGAGGGTCTTGACAACTGTGGTTTTAAGGGAGTTTGGAAAACTCCCATAGAGAAGTGAGGATTAGATCTGGAAGATCTAGAAGATCTGCTTCTAAACTGCTAAACACACTTTTAAAAAAGGAAGTGGGGATTGTGTCAAGGTTGATGTTTTAAGGTGCTGTACTGTTTCTTCCTAAAGTTTACCACTAATTTCTTCAAAATCAGACAACTTTCTGAGGATGTGGTCTGATCTGTCTTACCTCAGTGCCACACGAGGATATGCTGATCGCCTTTCTGATATTATTGATTTATTATTGAAGAAGGAAGCAAACTCACTGCATTCGCTGTCTGAGAGCGTTTCACTGGGAATCTGGCTTGGGGGGTTTGTCAGTCTCTCTACAGTCGTAAAAAGAGTGCGCGTGTTGTTTATGTTTCTGTTTATAATATTTGAGAAGAAAGTCTGTCTAGCTTTGCCTAGTTCCATATTGAAAGCATGAAGGCTGTTTTTGTAGATGTTATAATGGACTACAAGTGTTGTCTTCCGCCACATGCGCTCTGCTTTTCTGCATTGTCTTCTCATATTTTGCACTGCTGTTGAGTTTCTCTGAGGTGCTTTTAGTCTGACACTCTTCTTCCTGACTTTAACAGGAGCAATATCATCAATTACACTTTAAACTTTTGAGTTAAAATAATCAAGGAGAGAATCAACAGAGTCCGCAGATATGCTTGGTGTTAAGGATATAGCCTTCATAAATAGTACACTAGTGTTCTTATTTAAGCATCTCTTCTTGACAGACACAAATCTAGCTTCAATAGTAGGATAGATCAATATATCAAAGAATATGTTGGATAGTGCTACATCCTTAATAGCAATCAATGAAATGTTTAGACCCTTTCTGATAAGTAAATCTAGAGTGTGTCCACGATTGTGTGTGGGTCCATGTACAGTACATGCTGAATCAGATCAAAAGTATTTAAAACAGCTTTGATTTTTTTTGCCATATTGGTTTCTGCATTATCTATGTGAATATTAAAATCCCCAGCAATAGCAAAACAGTCAAACTCTGAGGTAATTGTTGATAACAGTTTTGTAAAGGTCTCAGCAAAGGCTGGAGAGTTTTTTGGAGGCCTGTAAATAATAATAAGTAAAATGCCTTTTAACACCATACCCAGATATTCGAAAGACGGGTAATTTCCCAATTGACATCTTTAAATAGCACAGCTACACCCCCATCTCTCCTACTCGCTCTGCAGACACTCATACAAGTAAAGTTATGTTTCATCGAGGACTGTTGCACTGCAGCTGTCTTCTGTAGAGTAACACTTCTAGTAGAGTGTAGAAGTCTATTAGTAGACTGTTAGGTTGAGGTTAAGTTGACATGTAGTTGTAAAGTTACTCATAGGCCCCCATCACGAGTGCTTTTTTTATGTTGCTAGGCAACCACCGAAAAAACTGTCTTGTCAGTCAAGTAAACCTCATATTAGCCTTCTATTAAAGGAGTCATGACCTGTAATTTTCACTTTTCCACGAGAAAAAATGTATGTTATGATTGCCTAACGATTATACACTGGCCGGGAAGCCGATATATAAAAGTGAAGCGTTTGTTTACCCCTGGGTTCGTCAACCAGCCCACGTGCACGCGCACTCAAATGCGTGATGTTAATTTCTGAATATGAGGGGGAGAGGGGCAGGGCGGGCATCCTGCAGCATAGGTCTGCGGTGTCCATATATGGTATATCCTGCAGTCGGCGCAGGATATACCATATATGGACACCGCAGACCTATGCTGCAGGATGCCCGCCCTGCCCCTCTCCCCCTCATATTCAGTCGAGCGCCGCCAAATAAAACAAACAGTCAAGTAATAATAAAAATAAAGAAAAGCATCACGTTACATGTCTGTAGAAGAAAAATATTGAATGTCTAAAAAACCACAACGTGAAACAAGGCAAAAACACCACATGATAGCAAACGTTGATCTCAATAACCACTGTAAGCTGATAAAAAAAGTAGACTACATCTCCGTTAATGTAATCTACATTAAATAAAGGTAAACCTATGTGGGAGAAACTAGCAACAAACGTTTTAGCTCGTTACTGATGTTAAGGTATGTCTCAGTCAAAATGATTGTCTTTACCATTCAGAGGCATCTTGCTGTAGACGTCCTTCAGAATGCCTTCAGAAATAAGGGTCAGAGGAGCTCTGTGTTAATTTTTTTTCCACTTTTTTTCAATTTTTCTTTTTTAGAAGGGCCTGAAAGACTATAATAGAGCGTGGGTATCCAAGGTAATACTAGGTTATGACTCCTTTAACTTTATTTACTTTCTGTTAACATTGTGGTAGTTATGGTTCGTGAAGTCGTTAAGCTCCTGCTATCCCGCGAGAGCACCACAAGTTTATCCTCCATCATTGCAGTCTCGGGACGTTCAAAGGAACTGTAGCTTTCGTCACTACAGCGGATGGCCCATCTCTCCATTCATTCGATTGGACAGTGGGAAAAAACGCGATGACGTCTAGCGCTTTACTACTCTACTCTTTTCTATTCTATTCTATTCCACCCAGCTTATAGTATTTCATATTGTCTGTAATGTTATGTCATAATACATTTCAAATCACTTGCTTGTGATTGTGGTCACGACTGCTCAGCCAACTTTAATGATAAGAATCTACTGAAGTGTGCATTTTACTGTACGTTGCACACTAGCAAGTTCAAAAAAATATATATGTGACCACAAAACCACAAAATGTATACATCATCTGAAAGCTGAATAAATAAGCTTTCCATTGATGTATGGTTTGTTAGGATAGGACAATATTTTGGCCGAGATATCTGGAATCTGAGGGTGCAAAAAAATCAAAACATTGAGAAAATCGTCTTTAAAGTTGTCCATTTATGTTCACGATTGTGCTGCATTCACTCACAAAAATAAATGTTTTATATATTTACGGTAGGAAATTTACAAAATATCTTCATGGAACATGATCTTTACTTAATATCCTAATGATTTTTGGCATAAAAGAAAAATTGATAATTTTGACCCATACAATGTATTGTTGGCTATTGCCACAAATAAACCCGTGCGACTCGAGAGGGTCTCCAGGGTCACAAATGATCAATAATTCATGGCTTCATGTGTATTTCCATTACTTTACATCTTCTTACATTTGAACTTTATTATTTTAAGTAATGTGAGAATCATAGATTTAACAAAAAAAGTAGTGGAAACGACAATTCGATTGTACTTAAGTTAATTTGCTGCCTTAAGTTTCTAAGTTGAATAGGTGGATTTTTTTCATCTTGACTTGAAATCTAGTGTATGTACTCACCATCACTGAGATGTGCAGCAGGTGCATGTGTTCGTGCAGGACCCGAGGCTGTTCCCGAACCGTGGGCTGCGTGACCTGGGACAGTTGCTCAGAGCTGCTGACGGACACGTGGAAGAACAGCGTCCCGTTCTCCAGCCACTGCTGCTTCCAGTGCACCTGAGAGATGAGCGCCCCGGTCCCGGACATCTCTGAAACACACGGAGGAACGACACGCTGATCACACACTGTGGGCCGGACTCATGTCACTGGCGTTCAGAACAGCAGAGCGGTAAAAACAGGCCTGGGGAAATGTGATTTATATTGTTATTTACAAAATGCAACAAAAAACTATAAAAGTGTAATGAGCACATCCTGTAATTATAGAAATATAATATAAGATACTTTACATAATACACTACCAGTCAAAAGTTTGGTTTATTGATTTAAATATTTTGAAAGAAGTCTCGTATATGCTCACCAAATTTAAATTAAATTGTTCAAAAAAAAAAAAAAATATATATATATATATTTATTTTAATTCAAATCATTCCAATATGATGAGTTGATGCTCAGTTTTAAATATTTTGAAAGAAGTCTCATAAGATCACCAAATTAACATTTAATTTTTCAAAAAAAAAAGTATTTATTTATTTTTGTCTTTTAATTAAAATCATTCTAATATGATGATTTGAAGCTCAGTTATCAGCAATTATTATTGATGACCAATAATGTTGCTCTTATTGTTATCAATGTTGAAAACAGTTGTGATGCTTCATATTTTTGTGGAAAATGTGATACTTTTTTCCCAAGGATTCTTTCATTAATCGAAAGCTCAAATAAACAGCATTTCTTTAATATTATTAATTGTCACTATTGATCAGTTTTCTAAACTAAGAAAGAAAAATCCTTCTATTTTTTTTTTCAATCTTACCCCAAACTTTTTTAATTGTAGCGTCTCACAGTTTCCATACAAATATGAAGCAGCGCAACTATTTTCAACATTAATAATAATCATAAATGTTTCTTGATCATCAAATCATCATATTAGAGTGATTTCTGAAGGATCATGTGACACTGAAGACTGGAGTAATGATGCTGAAAATTCACACAGGAATAAATGACACTTTACTATATTCATGTAGAAACCAGCTATTTGAAATCATAATAATATTTCACAATGTTACTGTTTTCACTATATGATTCATGCATATATTGTGTTTTAATCCATCATGAAGGTTCTGTGTGCATTTGTGTGACTCCTCCTGAACTTCCATATTAGACTAGAAATAATCTCTGCCATCAAATGAAGAGTTATTATGACATTCTAACCAAGTCATCCATTTCCCCAACTTCAAACATGTTTTTCCGAGCATCAGATCGAGCGTCTTCATACCAGCACTCTTTTGATATCTCAAACGGTTCTTGACGTCTTTAATCTAAAGGTGACATTGTCAGATGTGCTTGAAACAGAGTCTCCGAGTTCAATCGCAATAACCGCACCTCTAACTTTCTGACATCTGACAAGTTTCAAGTGTTTATTAGTTCATTGAAGTTACTGGCATCACTGATTCAAACATTGCGTCATCATTTACTCACATTCACAGCAATCTTAAGTCGTACAACCAGCAAACAAATAATAATTCAGTTCAACTTTGTTTTTGCACATGTACATGCTAAATCATATTAGGTTTAACTAATACTAAATGTAAATCTATTACGCTAAGTTTTTGTTGTGTATCTTTGTTCTGAAATAGAGCTGTAATACAATAAAATATAAATACTAAATATATTTTAAAGTATAAATATTATTTGAAAAACTTGTTTTATTTGTATTATCTGAAAATTAGAAATGTTACCTTAGCTGACTGAAATAAAATCAAACTTGAAGTATTAAACGTACAAAAAACTCAAATAAACATAAATATAAATATAAAACATAAAAAAAACAAAAAAAACATAATAAAGTTACTAAAGCTAAAATGAAATCCAAAAATATCAGCTAAGTTACTTAAAAATATCAATAATACTATAATGGATAATATTATAGTGGACCAGATGTCATTCATTCGTTTTGTGCATTTCATAAGCAATCTTGACACGGCAACTTATCTTAAATATTAACTTAACTTATATATATATATATATATATATATATATATATATATATTAAACCATTAAAACAAGATTTGAAAGCTCCGGTGGAGGGGAGGATTTATAGTGAATCATGAATTGCAGTCTGATCCTCTCACAAAGCTACTGTATTTAGAAGGCAGTTATGAGGATTTTTTTTTTTTTTTTTTTTCTATTGGAGCTTGAAAGCCTCTTCAATCCTACGTTTGGAACGACATGAGGGTGAGGTTTTTATTTTGAAAATTTCCTTTAATTTCAGCCATCTCCAGTCAACAAACGGCCTCTTAAATCAGTCATTCCGGTACAAATGAGAATCAAACACGGCTCATAAGCACGGCTGGATTGATCTTCAATCATTCTTGAATCAGAGATCGGCTTCAGCGACTTCAGTCCTCAAATCATAATCAAAAATCTCCAGCGTGTGATTGTACACCTCTATACGCTCCAGTGAGAACTGTTCCCGAACTGTTATTTGGGGAGGAATGGAGACCTTGAGGGGAGAACTGATAAAACGTGTCCAGATAGGGATCAGATCCGTGCGATGGCCTTTCCATCGACTCGGGTTTGCGGTCTGACCGCTCAGCGTGACCTCGGGAGTAATAAGGCAGATATTTTCAAAGGAGCTTCAGAAGAGAGGTAAAGCTGTTTCACCAGTAACGAGACGCAGGGAATTGATCCTGGAGGAGCACAGAGTGGCCGGATGCTGAGAACGGGACATTCGGAAATCAGGAAGATCCTGACCTCCAACAAAAGTGCTGTTAGATTTCTCTTTCAGATCTCCGGAGACCTCGTACAGTTCACAGTTAAGCGTCATTTCAGGATTGGAAAGTGCACTTAAAGGAGTAGTTCACTTTAAAATTAAAATTAGCCCATGATTTACTCACCCTCAAGCCATCCTAGGTGTATATGACTTTCTTCTTTCAGACGAATACAATCAGAGTTATACAGTAGCCTATTAATAAACACCCTGATGCTTCAGAGCTTTATAATGGCAGTGAATTGCAACAGTTTGAAGCTCAAAAAAGTGCATCCATCCATCATAAACAAACTCCACACGGCTCCACACGGCCACACGGGTTAATAAAGGCCTTCTGAAGCAAAGACATGAGTTTGTGTAAGAAAAATATTCATATTAAGTAAAATAACTAGCTTCCGGCCAAGCAAACATAGAGATTTGACTTAAATCTAAGCGCAACTTATGCGAGTAATGCGACATACTGCTGATATTTACAATACGCCATGACACACTACGCTACTTCTGACGTCACAAGTTATGGAAATTGCGCTTTAGGCGTAAGTAGACTGCGTATGGCCGGAAGCTAGAATTTTACTTTGTAACATGATAAATATGAATATATATTTTTTTTTTTACACAAACTCATGGCTTTGCTTCAGAAGGCCTTTATTAACCCACCAGAGCAGTGTGGAGTTCGTTTATGACAAACTCATTTTTTTTAATATAACTCCGATTGTATTCGCCTGAAAGAAGAAAGTCATATACACTTAGCTTGAGGGTGAGTAAATCATGGGCTAATTTTAATTTTAAAGTAAACTACTCCTTTAATTCTACTGAATGTGCACTTGATGAAGTGCACTTGATGAATACCTTTTAAAAACTGTACTTTCAGACACTATTAATGCAATAAAATGCCACCTAAGTGTGTTTAAAGAGAGTACACTTTAATGACTATGTTTCTTAAGTACACTTTTAAAAAGTGCACTTTGTAATAATGTCAAATTAAAAGTTTTACTTTAAAGTACATTTCAAATCATTTTGTTTTAATGATCGTTTGTACTACTTTAAAAAAGTTCACTTATTTTGATTTGCACATGTAAAGTTGTCAAAACTGTAGTGTGTTATTCAATATTACATTTAAACTAAATTGCAACTTTATCATGACAAATGTGTATATTTAAATACATCAAACCAGTTGACATTAAAGCATATGGTAACTCTTTACAATAAGGTCCGATTAATGCATTAACTAACAATTTGCAATACATGTGCTATATATTAATGCTTTGTCAATATTGGTTAATACAATTAGAACTGTTTAATTATGAAATTATAGCTAGGCCTACATATAAAAATGCACTTAAGTTCTGTAAAATTCAACTAATTAAGGGTCCAAAAACAATACATTTAGTTCGTACTTAAAAGTATAGAAGTGCAGCATATAAATGTATTTATTTTTCACAGAAGTCACTAGTTAAAACTGATCTTCCATCTACTTCTACATACATCTTTCAGTCTGGTCAATGATGCATTTATTACTTACTTTAGCTTTTTTTTGTGTGTATGTGTAAAACTCTAAAAGCACTTTTTCAGCATCTTTGGGACTAATGGACAGGCAGGCAGAAATTGCTGAGCATTGTATTACAAATCTGTAGTGTGTGAAACTTGCTATCAGAGTTTTTTAATCAGATGTCCTTTAATACAACAGCGAAGAGCAGAGAGCAAGTAATCGACCGTGACAAGGAACAGATCTTTTATAATAAAAACACGTCATATTTTACAGCGGGCAACCCTGGAGCAAGACATCGAAAGAAAATAAACACAAATAAAAGACAAGTGGTCAAGTGAATATTAGCATCAGCGTCCCACCATATCAGATGACACGATCAGCTTCAATTAGCTTAAAAACTCCTTTTCCAGGCAGCAAGCCAAAAGTTTCAAGCCATTTAGATCAATTTAGAGTGGATTACTGTCGCTACTCAAAGCTGAATACATTTGAATAAATTATATGCATTCAGGGCCATGGCTGAACTGAACAGGGACAACATGGTATGTTTCATGTGTTTTAATTAACCCAAATACTGTATATAGTTTGCTCAAATCTGCACCCATTGTTTAACAGCAAAGAAAGAAGCCAAACCAAAAAGAAACCTGTGTCTACCATAGTATAATTAAGAGAACTGCACGACCCACTATGAGGATGCTGCCGAAATTAAAAACACTATTATGACTTGATAATGCTTCATTGCATCACTAGAAAAATTGTCCTCTGGCATATTTATCTCCCGCCTGCACAGAATTGCATGTCTTTAAAAGTAATATTCATGTATGATTTAGTGTAATATACCTCTCACAGAGACAGACATTTGATTATTAAACATTTAAGGGATAGTTCACCACCCCCACCAACAAATAAATATAAAAAAAACAATTCTGTCATAATTTAACCAGTTTTACTATGTATTGAAACAACATGAGGCTGAGCAAATGATGACTGAGTTTTCATTTCTTTGTGAACTGTCTCGCAACTGCCTTAGAAGCCACGCAATAAGTGTTTTAAGTAAGACTACAATACAATGAGAACAATATTCATTAGACAGTGTGGAGGCCGTATACAACTATTAAGACCATACAACATATTTGTTGAATCTGTTCAATTATTATTCAATTAATTTTATATAATAAGAAAAATAATAATTCCCACAAATAGTCAAGCTCAACCAGCTACTAAGGACTATCAATGCATTTGCCGTGTGAAAGTTGCACTAAGCTATATATCAATTTTGTTTTCTGTTCGATTGACAGATGCTTTGCAAAACACAGTGTTATGAACTTTATGAACTAGGACAGATTAAACTACCATTGTAATTAAATAAGATATAGACATTTGGGTTACACATTGTTACACTGTTTGTTACAGTGTAATTACACATTTAAGTACTAATAAGTAATACGTAACTACTTACTATAGGGTTAGGAATAGGGTTTGGTTTGGTTTAGGGTTAGTTGCATGTAATTATGCGGAATTTATTGTTATTACTATAGTAACTGCATGTAAAAACGCTATTATTCACCTGTATGTGCTTGAAGACTCTGACATTAAATATCAGCCCACTCCTGCACATCCTTTAGCCTACATAATCATCAGACAATCTCTTCTCAGTGAACTGAAAAACCACAAGATGAGCATAGCAATAGATGGTGGCCGTGGTAATGCACAATATTAGTTTGTGATAATAAGAAGACTTAGTTAGCTACTGGAAAAGCTACACTGATCTGAAAGCAACTAAGCTACTCTCAAGCTACTGAAAAAATGCATTGAGTTAGTAGCATCACTACTGTAGTTATCTACTTCTCAACACTGCTTTCTATATAGAGGAACCGTGCAAATGCTGACAAAATGTTCAGGCTGTGTCTTGTTCTCTGTTCCCAGAACAGGGACAACAATAATAGGTGTCATTGGGCTCAAATCCACTTGAAAGCAGGAGACAGCATCCCCTCACTACAGGCCTGTGTGTAATTCATTAGCGTAACCCCATTAACAACCGGACCTGTGCTGGGACTCTCCGAAACACACCCTGTATTACTCCCAGCAAGGGCACCGGCACTGGATGGCTTCACCCGCCCCCGTCGGGACGTCCCGGTCCAGCTTGTGTCTCCGACACACGTGTGATCTCATTAAGTCAGCATCTACACGTCCTTGTTAAGGCCTCGCTG
Source organism: Squalius cephalus (assembly GCF_949319135.1). NCBI lineage: Eukaryota > Metazoa > Chordata > Actinopteri > Cypriniformes > Leuciscidae > Squalius > Squalius cephalus. The sequence goes on along the minus strand of NC_137126.1, from coordinate 2,373,302 downwards.
TTGTTCTGAACCTCTGCGACTCTGTGGTTTATGCCCTAGATGACTTTCCAACAAAAGCTTCCCGATGCCTACAGTCAGCAAAACACTTATTACTCGACTCCTGGCTCAAGTGCTTCTCCCAAAGAAAAGCAATCAGCACACTTGGCAGAGACCGAGCTGCAAGTATCTGAATTTCACAAATCATATTCACACAGCCACTCCGGCCCAGAACGGCCATATTGGGTGTGATTTCAGTGACACTGCACAACAGGGAAACACACAAATGTGTGAAGCATAAGCTCGTTTTTCATGAGAATATGCTGGAAATGTTGTGTTGGGTTTTGCACATACTGTACATACAAGGGGATATGAACAAACAACACTAATTATTAGACTTTGCAGTATCCTGCATTGTTTGTGCTATAGATATGCACGATAAACATAAATGATTATGCAGGTAATGATAAACATTCACTTTTGACATGTTAAACATGGTGTTCTCCATTCATAATAGGACACAACTTAAAGGGCTCCTATTATGCCCTTGTACTAGAATATGTACAACTTCAGAAAACACATGATTTGTCACATATTTTAAGTTATTACAGCTATAACAGCAATTAGTTCCTGTTTCGATGAAGCCCCTCCTCCTGAAATATGAAATGTGCTGTGATTGGTTCGCTGGGTCAGTGTATTGTGATGTTACTGACAAGCATTTATGGCAAACTAAAATAGAATTTATTGCCATTACTATTGGAACTTGTCTGTCATGTATTTGAATGTACTAGTTACAATATACACGTATATTACGTATAATAACATGCGATTCATTTTTTCAGTTTAAAGCATTACAAATATTTCACAAAATTAACACAGCATTCGTTTTTCCCCCATCATGCTTTGGCTAGCGTTACATTATCACGCTCTTATTCATGCAAATGTTTTTAAAACATTCAAGCACGATAAGACATAAAAGAGAACGCAGTGCAGTCAGTGACACACACACACACACACACACACACACTTGTGCGCAAAAAAAGCCGCTTCAGACAGCACTTGAACAGAGAAAAACACACACAATTATGTTTTTAATAAGGTAAATATAGTCTTAAATTAACTTAAAGAGTTGTGAGAAAATGTGGGTGCATTTATTGTGGTAGATTTTTAATAGATAAAATAGTAAATTGTATATCAAACTTACCATGTCTCTAACATCTAACCTTACTTCCTTTTCAGGCCTAACATGATAACACTTTGAAACACAATGTACTAAAACTTTCTGTCCTGTGTTTTTTAATGGTGTATGTTGTGTTGCCATACCCCTTTTACTTTGGTTGTGTGAGTGTAAAAATAACAAATATGGGAAATGAAACTAGACAGATGACTAAATTTGAACCTTGTGATTAACAATGAAGTAATCATTAATACAAAGTTTGCTTTACCTAGTAACAGAAGGGTTTGTCTATGAAAACCAATCAAATTGTGGGGAAATTATGTAAAGCAGCATGACATTTTTACCATACCTCCTTATTCTATAAAAACTGTTGTATTCGTGTTAGCTGGTGGGATTCTCAATGGAATTTGTCAGAGATCCTCCAGCCTTGCTTCTTCTTGGGGGAGATTCTCTGAGAACTGTGCGAGAGATCCTCCGGCCGTGATTAAAGCTTTTAAAGGACATTAGCTAAAGTCTGTTTGTCGATTATTCCTGCGCAGGAAGAAAGCTAGTTAGGGAAGCAAGTTAGTTAGGTAGACTACATATTAAACGTCGATTGGAGACGTTAGGGATGGTCGATTGGAGACGGCCCAGGGAAAACATCGATTGGAGACGGCCCCGGTAGACTTAGGTCAGATGAGATAGGACTTAGTTAGGTTTAGGGAAAAAAAAAATCTACGACATATAACATATATATATATATATATAGCTTATAAATAGAAGTAGTAGCCTACTAAAATATGTTTTTTGAAAATGTAAAAATGCAGAAAGTTTTCTATGTTTAGGGTTAGGGTTACAGGAGAGAATAAACAGTTTGTACAGTATAAAAATCACTTCGCCTCTGGAGAGTCCCCACAAAGATAGCGAAACTGAGTGTGTGTGTGTGTGTGTGTGCGACAGAACATTGACAGTTGCATGGCAGGGACACAAGCGTGCATCAGCATTGCTTATCCTCATAAAAGCTGGCAGGCCAGAAGCTCTTTACTGTGTGCTGTGATGAACCTGGAGAGATCAGCTCAAACTCTCTGTGCGCGCGCCAAACCTTCAATTATTCACATCACCGATATCAGGATAATCATCCACAGCTTGTACAATTAGATTTAAAACAGATACACAATCTATCAACATTCAGAGAGTTTGTGATATGTTCATGTTTTACATTAGATCATGACCTCTATCGAACGAGGTTCTACCAATCAGAATCAAGGACCCGAACTATCCATTTAATAATACATATTTCAGACGCTGGACCAGAATTCAATCCAGAGTTTCAAAAATCCGACAAAACACGTAATTATCATGATGCAATTACTGTACCGTCTTGCTTATAATCCCATCTCCCTCCTGTTTTATTCGCTATGGGTAAACAGCAAATCAAATTACTCAAAATAAGTCATTAAGTTTGTCCAGGATTTTTTTTTTCAGTATCAATTAAAAATACTTTTAAACTGATGTTCATTTCTACTCATAATTAGACAACTTGATATTTTGTAAACACACAACTCTGCAGACTCCCTGCACTAACTACACTAATGAGACACTAACAAGCGATTATGAGAGCAGAACAAACATAGTAACTTTTCTTCTAAAGTATTTCTTTTCAAGTGATATGCACAAATTATAAGAAGTTTTAAATGTTCTCTTCTATTGTACTTAAAGTGGTCATTTTGTATATGAGTTCAGTGCCAATGTTACTCAAGGTTTCTTGCAGTGATTATAATAAATGTTCATCTCTCTGACTGTGAATGAAGCAGATCTTATGTCATGCAATGACTGACAGTGAAACCATTCAAAAGTTTGAGATTTTTAATGTCTTTAAAATAAATCTCTTCTGCTCATCAAGGCTGCGTTTATCTGATCAAAAATACAGAAAACATAATATTATTATTACAATTTTCTGTTTTCCATTTTTTATTCCAGTGATGGCAAATATAAATAAAAAAATGAAAGTTATTATTATTATCAATATTGAAAACAGTTGAGACATGTCTCTCAGGACTCAGTTTGTACTACTGTACCTTTAAAACTTCAATATGTAAATCACATTGCTTTGCTGCTGAAAGTCCTGCTTTCTATGATAAATGTCCATGAAGAGAGAAAACATGAAAACTAGTCATAATCTGAAACAAATAAAGGTCAGGTGGTCATCTCAGACACACAGAGGCTTTGACACACCTGGACTGAAGATATGTGTGTGTGTGTGTGTGTGTGTGTGTGTGTGTGTGTGTGTGTGTGTGTGTGTGTGTGTGTGTGTGTGTGTGTGTGTGTGTGTGTGTAATGTGTGTGTGTGTATGTGTGTGTGTGTGTGTGTGTGTGTGTGTCAATCAAAACTGAGGAGAGTTTGGCTGAGAGGAAGAGGAAGACAGCGATGACAAGAGAACGTGTGATCATGTGACACGTCTCGGTCAAGATGATGTCACTGCTGAATTGTTGGACATTACCGGACAGATTCCTCAACAGCCTCGTGATTCGAGGATTTATTGATGTACATTCAGATTTGATCATGAACAAATGCTAGAAGCTTGACGTGTTGCTGACTACTTCTTTCAAATGTGTCTGTGACAGCGTTATTTTCATAGTTATTATTCATATTTTGAATGTTTTTATGTTTAAATACATTTTAAAGTTTTAGTAATTTAGTAGTGTGCTTTATATTATTATTATTATTATTATTATTATTATTATTTAATATGAAATATTTAGTAATTTAGTAGTGTGCTTTTTACATTTACTATTATTATTATTATTTAATATTAAAGTTTTAGTAATCTAGTAGTGTGCTTTGTATATTTATTATTATTATTATTATTATTATTATCATTATTATTATTTAATATTAAAGTTTTAGTAATCTAGTAGTGTGCTTTGTATATTGACTATTATTATTATAATTATTGGTTAAACTATATTTTAAGGTATCATTGTTGCAGTGCAATTATATATTTAAGTACTGAGTAATATTAATTAACTACATGTACTTACTATAGGGTTAGGATATGATTAGGATTTGGTTGAGGGTTAGTTGCATGTAATTATGCATAATTTACTGTAATTACTATGGTAAGTACATGCAACATTTGTAACAAGGACACTGTAAAATAAAGTGTTACCTAATTATTATTATTTAATATTAAAGTTTTAGTAATTTAGTACTTGCTTTTTTATATGTACTATTATTATTATCATCATTATTATTATTCCTATTCATTCATTCATTTATTATATGTGTTTTAGTTTTGCATATTTAATTTTATTTCAGTTTATTTTATAATCAAAATTTTGAAAATGTTGTTATGGTTTTAGTTAACTGTAATAATAAGATAATAAGATCCCACTTCAAAGCCTGGCGAGTTGACAGTGAATGACATGTTAACAAGTAAATAAGAATGTAAGAGGAGTTGTCAGCATTGTTTGGGCTCAATGAGCTTCTGTATAACAAAAGCATTCAAAGATAAGAAATAAGAATAAAGAACAATTTCAGCACACAATATTAGCAAAATGCTCATATTAGCTCCATGCTTCACTGCACTTTTTTCAAATTAAATATTAGCACAGTTTAACGCCACATGGACGTCTTATTACACGCTGAAATGGAGTCGCTGTGATTCAGGGCAATGAGCTTTATTAAAATGCAAAAAAAAATAAAAATTACAAACGCCCAAGAGAGTCCTATGTGCGTTGGTGCTGTAATTGTGTAATATGTGTGCAACACTGGTGTTTCTGCTAATGTTGAGTATAAAGTGTCCAGCCATTACTGAGAGCTGCTGCTAATGAAGGCCGGTCGGTGGGACTGACTCGATCCGATGGCAGAAAGCGCTCGTTTAGCTATTAGAGATCATCTCTTCGCGTGTGAAATTAAACATTAATTATGAGGGAGAGGTGGGTTCATACATATGAGCAATTAGAGCCGAGTCACAAGTCATAAACAGGGTTGCATGCTGGGAGAAAACAAATGTGTGAATACTGCCAACAGAGACATTTATCCGAAGTTATAATCCTTGTAATTAAACTCTGGGGATGTGGTCATGTATATTTGCTTTTCTTTTTTATTACTGTGTTGTGTTCTTGTGTAATATCAGTCATTCAGCACTTAGATACGCTTTAAAGGGGTCACGACGTCTTTTGACACTTTAGAGGTCTTTGAGACATTAAATCATCCTGCAAGTGTCATTATAAACAAATCCTTTATTTAACCAAGGTCCAAACACGGCTCGTTTTGAATTGTGGCATCTGTGACGTCACATGGGTGAATATATCTGCGTATGAAATTCATAGTTTTCACGTGACACCACACCCGTATATGAACAGCCACCTGGAGGGCAAAACAAGGCTTTCCTTCATCACACGCAAATTATTTTTACAGGTTAGTTTGTACTAAGTGCTCATAGTGAGAAAGTTTATTTGAAAAATTAAAAAAATGTAAAAAAAAAAAAAAAATTAAATAAAATAAATTAAAAATTGAATTTTTTTTGATGATGCACAAACACTTGGACAGATATATGAACGCAACACACAGTTTCTCATTAGGCAGTTTTCCAAAGAAAACCATTATAAAGAAAACTCTTCCACTAAGCATTCTGGGCTCATCTGCTCGCCTGTATATAGTATGCATCATTAATGAGGTGTACACTGAATTTGATCTTTTAATATCACTGTTTTAGTACATTAAGTGTTTTTCCCGTTAAGTGTTTTCGAATGTCCCGCTGTTTTCATTGACTGGAATCCTGCAGCAGGTTCTGTATATGATCACGAGTGCCAAAAACCTGCAGCTTGTTCACATTTCTTTTGAGAGGCCGTCAAAATATACTTGGCTTGAAATAGAGGGGGAATTGACAGGCGTGCGCTGCAGTTCTGTGGATGTTTTACACTTCACGCCAGTCACATGACTGTAAACTATGAATACGTTAACCAGGCACAGTGTAATGGAGAGTTCGCAGAGAAACTTCGGTTGAAAGATGAAGCAGTGAACAGTCAGATGAAGCATTACCCCAAGTAAACTATTACATAAGGCTTTGTCTGTAAATTATGGTTTTATATGGAAGCTTTCAAAACACTTACTCGTGTTGATACTGTTTCCTACGCAATGTAATTGTTTCCTACGCAAAATAATGAGTTGTCTTAACAGTAACTTCCAAAAGCCCATGAGAAACCAAGGCAGAACACCGTAACATCAGTTACCGCTCTTTGGCTTTGTTTTGGAACGCTCAGATTGAGTTACGGTGCTCTGCCTTTGTTCAGCCGCGCGTCAATATGAAGTTACTGTGCCGGTGTTCTATCAAATAATGCTACCTATCAGATTGCCTTTGTTTTACTGTCCATTAAAATTAAAATTACGGTATAGCCTGTGTACTTTGTACAGCTGCCATCAGTCCCTGTAACTTCTGATGTCCTCAGAGCTTTGTCCTGCACAAATGCGGTCAGAACATTGAGTATGGTCTGAACCCGCTCCATCGGCAAACGTGCGATATCGATCGCGAATGATTTTGCAGAGTTGACAGAAAAATGTTACACATGCCGTAGCAGATGAATACAACTAGGAACTAAAGCCCCGCCTCACTCAGTTCGGGTACTGGACCTGGTTGAAACACTCATGCATCTAGCTGGCAGAGTGCCAAAACTTCGCCGGCGCCTTCAGACAACCGGCGCCCTAAACACGGTCGAGCCAACGCTGGACTAATATATCTATGGAGGTATTTTGTCATGTCAAATGTATTAATAATGCCATCAGAATGCAACCAATGCACAGGATAGCAATAAGTAGATGGCTATAAATAATTGTAAATCATACAAAATAAATGCCATGATCACTAGATTTTATACATGTGTTACTACAATGATTTTGTTAATGGTGATCAGCAACCAAATATTGATAATGTGGAAGTTACTGTCACAGTGTCTGGTTTGTTCCCTGGGTCACCACTAGATGTCATCCTTCCCCACGGTGTCTGTCACGTTCTGAACTACATTCCCCACGATCCTTGTTTCTTCATTGCACTCAGCTGTCCCTTGTCACTAATCATTGCACTCAGCCTATTCCCCATTAGCATTGTCATTTCCCTGTGTATAATAGCCTGTCTGTTTTAGTGTTTGTCACGGAGTCGTTGTTATATGTCACACTACACTTCTGATCTGTGTTCCTAGCCTGTTCTTGTTTGTTTCTTGTTTATTTTGTATTTGGACTGCTATTATGGATTTTGACCCCTGCATGGATGACGAGTTGGATTGCCCTAACATTAAAAATACTGCTAATGGATCTCTCTGTTTCCCGAGTGTGTTCCGTGACAGTTACTGCCTTTTGCCTTGGCATGACTTCTCACTTTTTGCTGACAATACAAAGGCAGAGTACAGCAACTTTAAAATAGTGGTCAAAAGTCAAGTTTGAGCTTTTTTTTAATGTATATAATTTGCATTACTAAAACATATATTTGCCAGATTTCCAGTGTCCTACCTATAATTAATTTGGCGGGACAACTAAAAATCTTTAAAGTCATTTTTCTCAGTTCCACACTCTAGCGAGTTAAGGTCTTTTGCCTTTGTAGGGCTGTTCAGTTTCAAGCTGACTTTAAAGGAGCCGTCACTTAAAACTGGATCATTTAACCTCAAGGAACAAATGAAAAAAAAAATAATAGAAAAATCCATGTCACGACCCCTTTAAAACATACAGTCACGCCACATAAACAGTGACGCGTTTTATCACCCAGCAGGTGAAAACTGCATCTGATCACTTAAAGTAACAGCACACTGTCCTCAACAACACACACGATCTGAGGAATCCTTCATGTCTTCAGCACAAACGCTGCAGGATGAGATTTGCCCCCAAGTTTAATACTTTTGGATTAGGGGTTTGTTTAAGGTATGAGCGTCAGTAATAGTGATGCTTGTCCAGGCAAACACAACCAATAAGGAAATACACCACATGACATTTGTCTCTCAACACATTATGAGTGCAGTGATGCAGATGAATGGGACGGTAGAAGATCTGACTGTACATTTCCAGCGAGAGTCAATGAGATCATATTACAAACTACAGAAACATAATCATTTCTGTCTGCAGGTGTTTCGCTGCAAGACAATCATGCTGAGGGTTTCTAAAATGTGTGAATCTTCCTGTTGTAAGAATAGAAGTTTACTATGACTGTAGATAGATTAAAAATGTGTATGCATAATAAAAATCTAGCTACAAAAGCCAATGCATGTTTACACACTGTTTTTCACTAAATAAGCACGTCTTATACTGGAATACTTGATTCTGATTGGTCAATTAAGTATTGCATGGTCAAATATGATGACACTATATTGTAGTACTGACTGCAGTCTTAAAAATGAATTTATTACACAGCTGTATGTGTCTCATTTCTTTTGTATAACTCCATGCTCTCGTCTAACACATGAAGAAAACACGATCCAATTAATATTTCAAGTGCATTCGTTTATTTATTCAGTAAGTAGCCATGTAATAGTGGGATAATACGTCTTGTTTTATTAAAGTAAAGAGTAGTCTGGTGAATCCAGACTGACTGTACATTACCAGTTCTTTTAGAAATTTTAAAATAAAGATTAAAAATAAATAAATTAATATTTTTACTGATTAAAAATTGCAAAGACTTTTGCATTGCCATCACAGAAATATATGACATTTTTAAATGTATTTAAAAAAAGAAAACAGTCACTTAAAATTGCAATGATATTTCACAATATTATGGATTATACTTTTCTTTCAAAAACATAAAACCATTTCAAACTCTCTCTCTATAATTTGAACATTTGAAAACACGTAAAATGGCCTAATTTCGTGTGGCAGTGTGAAACCAGCCACTGAATCAGAGTATTTTCCAGTCTTAACAAGCTGTGTGCTTCTTATGTCAAAATTGCACTGCTGATATTTTCTTCAGCATGTAATTTTAGACACAGCATATGAGTGTTGTGACTTCTGCCGAGCGCTTTCATCGCTAACAAGCCCTGAAATGAAAACAAACTGAGTTTTATAATGAGACACAGCACTAGCAATTAACGTGAACAGAAATGGATCTATAAATACTTGCCCTTGTCTTCTGAAATGAAATGTCTGCTGGCGGCTCCGTCTCGCAGTCACACTGCTAACATGTGTCATTCATTCTGACACCGTCCCAGAAACACCACGACGACACCATGTGTGTGTGTGTGTGTGTGTGTGTGTGTGTGTGTGTGTGTGTGTGTGTGTGTTTGTTCGGCAGCAGCCTCTGGCTCAAAACTAACGCAAACCCACTTCAGTAACCCATCACTTCCGGTGGGCATCAATCAGACGCTGGCACGCACACACACACACACACACACACACACACACCATTGACGGCTTTTCCTCTTTTATCTGCTCAGCTCATGAAAATAATCCAAAGAAAAAAGATTTAGGTGGTATCTGATGCTCTATTTATGATATGATACAGTCGGATGGCATATCATTTTGTAATATTTTGTAACATTTTAATATTATTTTTAGTAATATTTTGGGCTATAGAAGTCACAACACTCACATGTTGGGTCTGTAATGACATGCTTTATGTGTAAAGTCACAGCAAAACAAAATGGGCCTTATTTACTTCCTTATACACGTAGCGTCTCCAAAAGGGCATCATTTATCAAGGCACGTCATTCTAAAGAGGCAAAAACATGCTGTTGTTTGTGCGCTACAGACTGTGAGATTTCTGCAATCCTATAAGATCGTTACAAATCACACTGTACGACAAGGATCTAATAAACTTGGGTATGACATGTACAGTATGCAGACTGTATAATGATGACACCTATTGAATCGTAGTATAGAAGAATAAACATCATCAGCATGCGCTAGTGAACAAATAGAGCAAGATGAATCGCACTTTGGTAATTGTGTTTGTATGTGCACTGAAGAAAAGAGGAGGAAGCAAAAGAGGGGAATATGGACGCGGTCATGGCTAGAGAAAAGAGGCTAACTCGGCAGGACAATTTTGTAAATGGAGCTTGAGGTACAGTAAGAAGTTTTAAGTTTTAGCGCCATGTTGTGCTGATCAATACGCCATTTGTGACCCTGGACCACAAAACCGTCACATGGGTCAATTTCTTGAAATTGAGATTTATACATCATCTGAATGCTGAATAAATAAGCTTTCCATTGATGCATGGTTTGTTAGGATAGGACAATATTTGGTCGAGATATCTGGAATCTGAGGGTGCAAAAAAAATCGAAACATTGAGAAAATCTCCTTTAAAGTTGTCCATTTATGTTGGCGATTGTGCTGCATTCACTCACAAAAATACATGTTTTATATATTTACGGTAGGAAATTTACAAAATATCTTCATGGAACATGAACTTTACTTAATATCCTCATGATTTTTGGCATAAAAGAAAAATTGATAATTTTGACCCATACCATGTATTGTTGGATATTGCCACAGATATACCAGTGTGACTCGTGACTGGTGACGTGATCCAGGGTCACATTTGATGTTGCATTTGTATTGGCTAGTCAGTAGACGCAGGTCATGTGAGATGATCATGCTAACTTTCTGACAGAAAATGATCACAGGCTATCTTTGAGAGAGGTTCAAAGACGGTCTTGCGACCACTGTACGAAGTTTAGGAGCCACGACCACAGAAATCTCCACGATTGCTCATCTTTCGTCTGGGACAGCACGGGCATTATTGGTGGTGTTGAACTGACTGTCTAAAATCTGCCAATAGTTAACACAAAATTGTAATGCTGGTCAATGTTAATGTAAGAATGTTAACATTAATAATGCACTTAAAACTACATTCACATCTGCTTCCATTCTGGTTAAAATGTTTTTGGTGTTACAATATTTAGTCAGTAATGCATAATTAATGAAATCCAAGGTGATCAATTGTGTGCAGAGAAAGTTTGACAGCAGGTTAAAAAGCAGTCAACTTTGAGATCAGTTTATTTTATATATATTTTATATTTTAAGTTTTAGTTTTACTCTTGAAATAGCAATAAGAACTTAAAGTTTCAGTTTTGTGTGGAAATAAAGGGTCGTTAATGCCATTTAAAACACAATCATGCATTGAGACATTTTGTCATGTAAAAGCAGTGGCTTTTATCGTGAATTTAGAGTCTTTCTTTTCATCATTACAGCTTCATTTTGCATCTTTGTCTGTTTAGATATTTTCAGTCATGGACTTTGTGAAGGCACTGTGAGTTTTTGGCTATTTTTCTCCTTTGAAACACATAACATGATGGTGCAGAGCATCAAATCAAACCAATACCTTGTGCTGAGAAAATATAAATGCTGATTCATATGTGAATATATTACATCTCTGCTCTCCAATGCTTCTGTCATTCATCTGTTCTGTCCTCCGTCTCCAAGGTGACCTGCATTTTACATCCTATTATCACGCACTCATAAACCTCCACTGCTTGCATTACGCCTTTAATGCAATCCTATTCAGCGTTAATACAATTTAGCCTGGGCGCGACACAAAAACTCCCTCCCTACAAGAAAATTAGCATCATTACAGAAAACAATGCCGCTGATGTTTATGGCTGGAGTTATAAATGGTTTGTCTTGCCACTATTCATGCAGGATTACGAGGGCAGGCGGCCAAAAAAGGCCTAATGTATTTAAAGTGACACATTAAAAGGATAAACAGTAGCTTTATCTCCAAAGTACATTGACTTTCGTCGAAAAGCAGCGAAATCTCATTAATGAAGCAGCTGGCCAAGTGATTACAGATATCAGCATCTCGCGGGGCAGAGCCGCCATGTTGGAGAGCAAAGCAGGTCATAATCATACACACATTAAGATATCGAATGCAGTGCTGGGAAACTGGCTTCGGCATGGATCTCTTTTCCAGTCCGTTCACGTACTGGCCGGTGGACTGACCATTGCAAACTGCTAATGAGAAATTGAGAGCGACTACACCTTATTTGCAATGCACAGCAGTGTTATTCTGTATTTAACAGAGGCTTTCTCATCCAAAGTTGTGTGTATGCAGATATGCATCTTTCACTCTTAGACTTTGAGTCTTTGATTGGTTTTGATAATTTGTATATTATAATTTCCTAATTATGTAACTGGTTCCATACATTTTTACCTGGCTAAAATTGTGTTAAACTTGGTTTATTTTGGATTAATCTGAAATCATTGACATTTGTCCATCGTTTTTTAAGGACTACAACAAACGGCTGATAGGGACTACACGACATTTCTGCCTGGTTGGTGACATCACTAACCCTAAAATTTACATAAACCCCGCCCCCGGGAACGCGATTTATAGATTATCATGATAGAATATGATAATCAATGACTAGAAGATAACTACACATCAGCTTCATAAATTCATCAACTAACCATTCAGAAATGTCCTGTTGCTTAAACATGTTGTCACTTCTTCTTGAGTCTCTCCATCATTGTCTGACTTTGAACATAAAAGGCTAAAAGTTTTTGAAATTTTCAGTGCATGTCTGTGTGAGGTAAAAGGACACAAGCTGTTGAAGCTCCGCCCCCTGTGCCGGGAGCAGCAGCTCATTTGCATTTAAAGGAACAGACACAAAACTGTGTGTTTTTGCTCACCCTCAAAAAGTGACAACTTTAAAATGGTATATAAAAATATATATGTGGGGCATTTTGAGCTAAAACTTCACATACACACTCTGGGGACATCAATGATTTATTTTATAATTATACCACCCCTTTAAGGAATATTATTGTTTTTGTTGTTGTTGTTGTTTTTTTAATTCATGTTCCTGGTAATCTTGAATCAGAATAAGTTCCTCTTGCAGCATCTCTTCTCTTCTCTGATGATGAGGGCGGGGCAACCTGTCAATCACATGAGATCCACCAATAGCAAACCACAACCAGCCAATCAATTCCTACTTTTGTTCTTGTTCCAGAAGCGTTTCACTCGGATATACGGTACAATATGGAAGAACCTTCAGCTTGTGCTTCACTTGTCTTTTTGCAGTGGAATCTTTAGTGATTTTTATAAAGTAAATCTACAAATAACTTTTATACTGTTAGTCATATTTTGAGATGAACACTTAATGGACTGAAGCAACTAAGGTTATTTGATAGTTCATACATAATTTATTAAAAAATAATGTTCAAATGTAAGTGTCAAATATGATCATCAGGCTTTTGAGGAAGGTTTATTTGTTCATCTCTCAATCATCATTGTATTGAATTGCATTAAAACTACAGAGTTTGAGCATACAACTAAGCATTTAAATATCATCTCACATAAGACATATTATTGGCAGATACGTATAGAATGACGACTGATATTTATATGCATTTTATGTAAATAACTGCTATACTATTATTAAGATCTAACTGATTTACATACAAGCTATCCGAATTTCATCTTAACTTTTGTTCACATCAGCAATTGCATCAAGTTGCCTCTAAAAGAGAATGAGATCCAAATGATCAATGTCATAAAAGCCTGGTGTATCAAATATGATACTCAACAAAAACTAACTTATTCTTTGCACCAAGAAAAAAATGGTTCTTTAAAGAACTGAAAGATTCTTTGAAGAACTAAAAAGGGTTCTTCTATGGCATCACTGTGAAAACTCCTTTATCTTATCCAATCCTTTATTCTTAAAAGTGTACTGAATCCTGTCATCGGGCCGGTTACATGTCTTTATGTGGCATTTAATTGAAAGCTAACTGAACTGTGGTTGGTAATTTTACTCTAAACCCACTGACAGTCAGAAGCCTGGCTTTGATATCACTGGGCTTTGGAGGCTTTAGCTGTGAATATTTGTCTACTAGACCCAAATAACAGGCAGTAGACATGCAGACTGTTGAGGAGACAGTGAAGCTGATGCATCAACAGAAGACAGCACAGACTAAAACTGATACTGGGATCATAAAGATGAAGATAAATTAAAATCAATTCATCAATACTGTAAACCCAGTCCTATAAACCCTTAATGTCCTCAAATCCTAGAGACGCTCTGAAGTAACCGGAGGTTAAAAGGCCATGCAAGCACTCAATGAACCAATGGGAGCCTGATATACCCACGGTATTTCTTCTCTTAGGGGTAAAAAGAAGTTTGAAAAACTTGAACAGTGATTTACTGTGAACATACTGATGCTGCTGAGAGCCGCGTTTAGATGAATATGTAATGAGCTGCGCACTTTCCTCTCAATAACAAAATAATCACACAACAAAAATTACAACGGTGAGACAACAGCAGTTAAGAAAGCATCAGTTTTCAATGATAACTACAACTTCAGTTTCTACTATAAAGCATCTCTCCGGTGTGTTCATGTTTATCCTCGCGTCTGACCTCGACGGACTGAACGGAAGAAATGAACCGGAAAAGATTTTCACCTCAAAGAAGGCGGAGCCTCAGAGCCAAACCCACATATTACATCATCACCACGAACCAATGGTAGTTCAAAGGCGTTTACCATTCACCATTTACCAACTTCATTTTGGTCTGATTTTGTTCACACTGTTCGTTCTTCGATAGTTCTTGAAGTGTATAAGGGTCTTGAGCCTCAGCAAGCAGTTAGATATTTCGTTAGAAAGAGCAAATCTTGTGTCATGTATCATGAGTATGCACACTACTCACTGTGCAGCTGCTGCGGATATTGTATATTAGAAATAATATGATAACTCAAGCACCACTGCGCAGATTTATACATGATATATTGCCAGTGAATTTGCTTCAGTGGAAAGCATCATTATGCGATCTGTATCAGTAAAATCAAGACAAATCTGCTCGATCTCTGCCAGGAGAAGGAAACAACAGACTTCTCCTGTTCAGAAGGAACGAGGGCCATATGGTGCCCGGAGGGGCCACAGTGAAACCGTGTGCTTCCTCTGACAGGATACATGCATGGAAATGCATCACACTTCCATCCAAACACACGCGCCGCATTCATCAATAACACTATGCCAGGGTTGGGAAGAGTTGCCAGGCTGAGTGATTGTTAACACACACTACTGAATGTGGGTGTTGAGGACGGTTTCTAAGGTGCACTCACACAAACTTTAAGCCCTAACTTTAAAGTCCCCCTGTGGTGAAAATCCAGATTTCAATGTTGTTTAAATGTCTATGTGGTGTTTTTGTTATGATTTAAGACAAACCATGTGTAAATTCATGAGTCGACAGCATTGCTGAGTATTTTCTCCTTAAAACTGCATTGAACCAAAGACAGTCTCAAAAACACGCTTTGAAATTGCTGGTGTTTCTGACGTCACAAACTACCTTGTAGCCAATCAGATCAACATGTGATCGTCAACCAGTGGATCTCTGAGCTGAGTGAGTGAGTGGAGGCGGGGCTCATTTGCATATTCAAAGAACCGCGTATGCTAAATGAGGCAAGGGTGTCGAGGTACATTCAAGCTATTTAAGGCATCACACTTTCACTTTAAAAGCAGGCATGCTTGTTCCATGGCGGATTACTATTATAACTGCGGATTTGCCAGGTGCCAGGAGCGGTTCACAGCCGAGGAGACCGACGTTCTCGTCAGGGCCGTAAAACACAGAGAAGTGACATTGTATGGGGATAGAGAAACCACTTTATCAGGTGTCTTTACATACCAATGTGTCTTGCCACTATTGGTCAAACAGGTTTGATCTGTCATTACTACAATTAGCCTGAATAATTTGGGTAAATGTGTAAGCTAGATTTATGCATATTTTTTCACATCTTCATGGACACCACAATGATTTCCCTCATGTGGTAATATTTTTCCTTGTAATTATGTATGGTTTGCAAAAATGGGAAATGCTGCGTCTGTGTAGAGTAGAGAAGCAAAGTGCATGCGCGTTGTGCACACGCTACATTATGGCCAAGCACGTGCCCTTAAAATAGCATCTGAATAACGCAAATTATTTTCTGAAACTGCAAAATAGCACCAGGGAACGTTTGCGCCGGAACACGCCTCCTCTTTTCGCTGAACCGCCCTCGGGAGCGCAAGTTCATTCCCTAATTTACCGACGTGTGTCTGTGGAGGGAAAAGTCCGCTGTGCGTCGGGTGCAAAATAGGAATGATACATGCGTCAGTGTACAAAGTCAATTGTGCTGGGTGCAAGATAGGGCCCTTTATGATATTCTGGTCACTAGGTTTTTCCAGTCAAAAACGGAAAGTCTAAAATTACATGAGGAATCATTAATTCCGGTGCGGGACAAGTTACACGCTAAAGATGATAGCTGGGCTTGGGGATATTTTTAAATCATGAACACTCAGTATGAGCAGCAGTACTTCTTAGCCTCAGGCCATGCACTACAACTGTGTGCTATATGTCACATGCAATTTCTGTGAGACTCAGTGCCAGAGCAATACGAGACAGGACACAGATGGAAGCACTTGTGCAATCTGTGGGTGTGCATGATAGAAGTTTCATTTTTGGATGAAACTTCTATCATTAATAACTCACCCTTCATGTCGTTCCAAACCCGTAAGACCTTTGTTCATCTTCTGAACACAAATGAAGATATTTTTGATGAAATCTGAGAGGTTTCTGATCCCACATGGGCAGCAACGTCATTGCAACTTTCAAGGCCCAGAAAGGTAGTAAATACATCGTTAAAATAGTCCATGTGACTGCAGTGGTTCAATCTTAATGTTATGAAGCCACGAAAATACTTTTTGTGCACAACCCCCCCCAAAATAACAACTTTATAAAACAATCTCTTCTCTTCCACGTCATTGTCCTACGCTGTTGACGTAGTGTGAACAGTGCAGCGCTTCCTTGTTCTATGTCAGACCGCTGTCTCATTACACTATGAAATTTCTGTCATTAATTACTCATTTTTGGGGGAACTAACCCTTTAAATTGCTATTTTCATGAGAAAAAAAAAAAAGTCATTGTGCTTGAGAAGCCTGAGAACCATGTCGATTCTCAACGAAAAGTCTGTGCATTTGCAGGTGATTCCAACCGCAGATGCTGTCAAATTAAACCATAAAAAAAGATGAATGAAAGTCTTATGGGTTTGGAGAGACACAATAAATGAATAAATGATGACAGAATTTTCATTTCAAAGTGAACAGTCCCTTTAATTGCCGCAATTGACCAATCAGAATCAAATATCCCACAGAGCTGTGCAATACTTACATTGAACAACTATAGTTAGGATGCATTTGCCACACATTAAATGCCTTCACTATTACATTTTGGTATATTTATTTTTCACTAGGGTTTTAATTTAATATTTTTCATTTTCATTTCAGTAAGTTTTTGGAAGAAAAAAAAATGTCTACAGAGTTTTAATTTTTATTTCTGTTTCTGTTTTAGTTATTTTAGTGCATCAAGTTAAACTAAATGACAATAAGAAATGTTGCATATAAGCGTATAGAATACACTGACGCAAAGATAACACTACACATGATTATCTTTGATCTCTTTGATTTTCATCTTTAATGTCTCTTGGACATCATTGCGACTGCCAAATGAAGTGCATATGACTATATTAATTTTGCCTTTTCTCTATATAAGTTTCAGTGATAAAGGCAGCATAAGAAGAGCATCCAATTAAATATGAGGAACCAAAGCATCATGCAAGTGATCACAAAAACGTTCTCCATGAAAAAGAACAAAAGGATATCAATATAATTAATGCATGAGAGCATCACCTGTGGAAATGACCTCTACGCATTCCCATAGAAGATGAATGAATTTCATTAAGGAGATCTTTTAGCTCCTGCAGAGCAAAGAAAATGAATACATGACGATGAGAAACACAGTTCATAATACCAGCAGGAGTGTTTTAATTAAACTACACTGATTACATCAGACCGTGTTTTATCATGTTTTTTCAAGCATACAGCAGTGAAAAGGGCTAAAAATGATTTGCCCTTTCATGATGCCATTACCTTGAACTACAGAACGTGGACCATGTTGTCTGTAAGTAGACCAGTATGTAAACAAATACAGAATTGAATGTCATTAACAAATTGCAAATTGTTATTATTCAAGTATCTAGATGGTAATAGTTAACAATATAACTAATTATGGAATCACATATAAAGATGTACTAAAATACAACTTAAGTGGGTCAAAAAATAATTAATAGCATCTAATATCAATTTAAGCTGTAATGCACTTTCACTTAAATCCCCCTGTGGTGTAAATCCAGCTTTTAATGTTGTTTATATGTCTATGTGGTGTTATAATATGCTTTAAGTCAAACCATGTGTAAATTCATAAGTCGACACCATTGCTGAGTATTTTCTCCTTAAAACTGCAGTGAACCAAAGACAGTCTCAAAAACACACTTTGAAATCGCTGGTGTTTCTGACGTCACAAACTACCTTGTAACCAATCAGATCAACGTGTGATCGTCAACCAGTGGATCTCTGAGCTGAGTGAGTGAGTGGAGGCGGGGCTCATTTGCATATTCATAGAACCGCGTATGCTAAATGAGGCAAGGGTGTCGAGTTACATTCAAGATATTTTAAGGCATGAATATTTGTTTTTTAAAGGAACAAACTGTTAAATATATAATTTTGGTGATCAAAGATGAGTTTTGAGGGATTCAATTATTGACTACGGGTGGGCTTTAATTGCAATTGACATGCAATCAAGTGGCCTAAAACATTAGATTCAGTTTGCACTTATATATCCTTTTAAATACCATTATTCCTATAAGTAGCATTTTCTTTTTGCTAAAGTATACTTGTTTTTCACATGAGTTATGAATTACTAGTGAAACTCAAGGAATTATGACGAATGAAAATGCGCATACCTAGAAGCATTTTCTTTCACATACTTACATATGTTTCAAGCCTAAGAGTTAGAAATATCAGCTATCATCACTGAAATATACTACATCATGTCCACTGTGGCAGCACTAGATTAGTGGTTAAAATCAAGGCTAGTAACTCCAAGCTTGTTGTTTTCAAGGCCTGGAAGACATGATTAATGAACCGTAGCGTTCCTGGGATCCCGGTCGCCCGAGGGACGCTGTCTGAAAGTAAGTGCAAGTCGCTTTGTATAAGAAAATGTCTGCTTAATGACACATTAAATAAAGAATGCATTATTAATAGAGCCGGCTAAAGCAAGCATCACTATTACTGTTGCTCATACTGATTTAAACAAACACCTAAAACTACATTTTGAGCTTTCGAATGGAACTCGTCCCTCACAGTTTGCATAATTATCGTGGACAGATGATTACAACATCTTAACTCATTTGTAATGAGCGTTTGTAAACCTATTGTCACAGAGACTTAAAAGGCTTTCACTGCAGTTTTCCAACAAAATAAAAGCTCAAGGGTTTAACTCTTTAAGTGATGAAATGAAGACATATGTATTGTAATGTTACTACTGTAAAGTAAAATAATTCATATATTTATTATACTGGAATATGCAGACCCTTTCCAAAAAATTAGAATATCATGGAAAAGTTTATTTATTTCCATAATTCCATTCAAAACGTTAAACTTCCATAGATTATAGATTCAGGGCCCACAACTTAAACGATTTCAAGTATTTAGTTGTTTATTTGTACATAATTTGGGCTTCCAGCTCATAAAACCCACGAAAACAGGATTTCAAAAAATTAGAATATTACATGAAATCACACAGTAATTACACAGTGATACCATGGTCATTGAACCAGGTTTTGGTTATTTTGGCAGTGTGGGCAGGTGCAAATCCTGCTGGAAAATGAAGGAAGCATGAAGTGCTCTGGAAATGTCCTGGTAGACGGCTGAGTTGACTCTGGATTTAATAAAGCACAGTGGACCAAAGTCCTCTTTTCTGATGAGAGCAAATGTTGCATCTCATTTGGAAACCAAGGTCCCAGAGTCTGGAGGAAGAATGGAGAGGCACACAATCCAAGATGCTTGAAGTCCAGTGTGAAGTTTCCACAGTCTGTGTTGGTTTGGGGAGCCATGTCATCGGCTGGTGTTGGTCCACTGTGCTGTCCACTCAACGCAGCCGTCTACCAGGACATTTCCAGAGCACTTCATGCTTCCTTCAGCAGACAAGCTTTATGGAGATGCTGACTTCATTTTCTGTATATATACGTATAAAACGTAGAGTAAATGTACCATCAGTTGAAGGGTGTTTTTTGTCCGTCGGAGGCCATTGGAGTCAAGTTTGGTTGAAATTTTGTTGAAACGCTAAACAAGAGAAAGGAACTCTTCTTTTTTGTCTTAACTTTGATGAAGTTTATAGAATTGATATCTGAGAGAAGCAGTTCTGCTTTGTCCACACAAAGATCCTCAACGCCACAGATTAACACACAGTTTAAGGGCCCTATCTTGCATCCAGCGCAATTGACTTTGTACGGCGATGCATGTTTCATTCCTATTTTGCACCCGCGCACAGCGGACTTTTCCCTCCACAGACACACGTCGGTAAATTAGGGAATGAACTTGCGCTCCCGGGGGCGGTTCAGTGAAAAGAGGAGGCGTGTTCCGGCACAAACGTTCCCTGGTGCTATTTTGCAGTTTCAGAAAACAATTCCGCCACTGACCAGGAGAAACCTCGTCTAAAGTCAGTGGCGCGTTATTCAGAGGCTATTTTGAGGGCGCATGCTTGGCCATAATGTAGCGTGTGCACAACGCAAATACACTTTGCTTATCTCATCTACACAGACGCAGCAGTTCCAATTTTTGCAAACCATACATAATTACAAGGAAAATATTCCACACGAGGGAAATCATTGTTGTGTCCATGAAGATGCGAAAAAATAGGCATAAATCTAGCTTACACATTTACCCAAATTATTATACGCCTGTTTAACCGAAGCTAATTTGGGTGTGTTTCTCCATCCCCAATGTCACTTCTCTGTGTTTTACGGCCCTGACGAGAACGCCGGTCTCCTCGGCTGTGAACCGCTCCTGGTGTGCGTCTGGCAAATCCGCCGTTATAATAGCAATCCGCCATGGAACAAGCGCGCCTGCTCTTAAAGGGAATGTGAGATGACGCTCTGATTGGTTTATTTCACGTTACGCCCAAACCACACCTATGAGTAATGAAGCTACTTCAGACCAACACATTTTAGATTTGCGTCGGGCGCTAGAGTCATTTATCCCGCCGTTATAATAGCAACAGCACCCGAGATCCGCCCACAAAGTTACTTGCGTTTCGCGCTTGATACTTGTACTTCAGATCATTAAAATAGGGCCCTAAATGTTGTTTGACAGTGGATGATCTGCCCCTGATTCATGATGTCCTGATGCTGGTCCACACAAACATCAGTCGAGGAGACTGGTGTCCTTTCCTATGCTGCTATTTTTCTGTGTCAAGCCTCATTTCTCGTTTGTGATGTGTGCTGGGTGTGCTGTCATGACACGCCAGGAACTATTCCTCAGATGGTTCAGTCTTCTGCTGAAGATCCTGTTGAAATGTCACCATGTATTCGTAGGGAGAAGACGCTCTTGTCTGATGGAACAGGAACAACATACGGAACGGATTCGTTTTAACAGTGCAGACTGATGCGAGCAAAACTTTTCTAGTTTGTTTGACAGATTCATGAAAAAAATATGTTTTTAAATTGTAGCAGTTGTGAAAAATGGAAGTGAAAGGCGTAAAATCGGTTGTCCAGTATAGAAAACACATATGAATGGCTGTACTGTGTGAAAATAAAAATAAAAATCATCATTATGCTATTCATACATATTTGTTTTAATCCTTTTAACTTCAAATTCACTTATGTCATTCTTCTGTTTTCTTCTGAGTTTCAAATCGATCAGTAATCATGTTCTAATCAAAGAAACAATATTCGGCACCATTTTGATTTTACTTAAACATAAATTTACAATATTATAATTAAACTTTATTTGGAGTACTTCTTTATTGCACAATGCACATTTCTTAATATTAAGCCCAACGTGTGTTTTAATATCACTATTAGTAAGTATAGTATGATCCCTGTATAATATACATTTAAATGTCTTTAAATGCAAGATATTTAAAGTGAACCTAAAGTATGCATGCAATAGTTCCACTTTAGCACAATCAAATATACTTCAGTACATCTTTAGTTTGAACTCCAGCACTATTTCAGAATAACTAAAGTACATTAAGTACAAAATTAGGCCTACTTGTTCCAATTTAGCAGACTTTAAGTATATCAGTTTAGAATACAAACAGTACAATTGCAGGGTATTTATATTAATTACATAAATATGTAAATATATTTATAGTATACGTAGCATAAAAATGTTTGTCAAATACATTTTAGTATATTTATTTTCCACTAGGGCGGATTCCACAAAATATGAAGCAACACAGCTGTTTTTAATATTAATATTAATCATAAATGTTTCTTGAGCATCAAATCCTCATATTAGAGTGATTTCTGAAGGATCATGTGACACTGAAGACTGGAGTAATGATGCTGAAATCACAGGAATAAATTACACTTTACTTTATATTCACAGCTGTTTAAAATTGTAATACTATTTCACTGTTTTTACTGTGTTTTAGATCAAATAAATGCAGCCTTGGAGAGAAGACAAAACAAAAACATATTGCTGATCATAAACTTTTTAGTGTGTCATTCATTCCTTCCAAAGGCACTTTCAATATTAGTAAAGTTTTCTTATGGGAAGAAAAACAGCAGCTTCCTTGCAGAGCAGTCAACGATCACACTACATTCATTAAAGCTTTAAAATTCAACCTTGGAAAAAAGAATAGAATCATCTGAAACTTTTGAATGTGAGTTTAATAGAAGTCGCTAGAGTGAAAGTGTCCTACTGTGTAGAATAATCTAAACTATTTCAAAAGATGAATCGGAGAGTGCACCGTCATTGTGATTGAACGCTTATATAACGCTTCAGTTAAAACACGCTCTGTCCGTCAATCCATTGGTTTTGAGTTCTGAAATCCAAGCCAAGCGCACGTTTTAAGTCTGCAAGACAAAATCCCAGGTTGCATTCGACTCACAATCCCTGTCAGAGAAGCTTGTGTACCTGTGAGAGACGCTGCATCCAGATTGAGCCGCTATGATACATGACATTTATCTGAATCTAGCCAACCAGTTGTCAGTGTGTCTCCAACAAGCAAAAGAGCAGCAATGAGCAACAGCAAATTATACTAAAAGAGTGAAGACAAAATCCGGTTTGTTAGGCTCATATATGCTTGAGTGTGTAAAGTATGCAACAAAATGTTGAAAACAAGACAAAAAACATGAGGATTTAAATAAGCTGGTATATAATGGTTATAACCATACAGTTGTTCCCTCAGAGAGACATTATCCCAAAGTTCTCCCGTTCATTCATTCATGGATGGATGGATGGATGGATGGATGGATGGATGGAGCCATGTCAGCATCTAAGGCTATTTTCATGGCAAAAATTTAATTACAAAAATACACATCATATAAATAAAATAAAACCAAGCAAACAAACACAAGAAGTCATATTATATATATATATCCCTGTGTATATATATATATATATATATATACACAGAGTTTACTAAAAAGAAAGATTTTGAACAACTCACTGTAGCTGTGTGTCAGCCGGCATTTTGACAGTCAAAAATAGTCGATCTCCGAATGCAACGTAACAGGGAGGAGAGTAAAGATGGAAAGCTCCTAAAGCTTAGTTCCATATAAATTCACGGATAATTTGTTGTTTTGTCGTTAGTGAAAATCAATATTGACCTTGTATTTGAAAAAGGATCCTCATATAAGAAACAATACTAAAATTCAGAGTCAGTTCATTCGCATTCGGAGATTGACTATTTTTGACTGTCAGAATGCCGGCGGACACAGAGACAGTGAGTTGATCAAAATCTTTCTTTTTAGTAAACTCTGTGTACACAATCAGTGTTCTCAATGCTGGAGTTCATGTGTAGAGCCCCTGGTGAAACTTCCAGCACAGTTTCATGTTGTGTCGAGTCTTCTTAGTGTTTTAAAAATAGCCATTTTTGATGCTATCATAGTCGTGCCCCAAGCACTCCCATTCAAAAGGCAATTTGACCGAAAACGAAAATACGGTCAAACTTAAAATTGCCATTTCCATTCTAATTATGCTTTTAAATGAAAGTTTGCCTCGGGTAGATTAACAAAAAGACCCTAGGTTGCATTTTGGCAAGAGTTACGCTTTAATAAAACAAATCTCTGAACGCAGAATGTGCATCTGAATGGTGGCGTTTAGTGTGTTTCTCTCTGTAATGCATATTGGCTCACATAGATTCTGTTAATGGGTGTTTGGTGTGGGAATAGAAAGTTGAATTTTTAAAACAAGAAAAATCTATAAAGAGTTCATTACCAGGCAGAGCCAAAAGTAACTGATAATGATAAAATCAATTTCAATTCTGACTTCATATCGACCAGCCACATTTCTTTGATATTATTGAGTTATTCCTAAGTGGTTGAAGAGCTTCCCTCTTAAATGGATTCAATGAGTCATTGGTTTTGTCGGATGTCAGTCGACTCGTGCCAATATAATCGAGAGATGACAATAAAGACAGAAAATTAGACAGTGAGTCATTCCCGTTCGCAACCACAGGAGACAGTAACATTGTAAATGAATTCGATATGCATGTTGTTTACCAGTAATAAAGCTGCTTAACTGTGCTAACACTCACAGATCTCTTCTGGGAACAAAGAGACCCAATGCAACATCACTCTGGCCTCTCAATGGTAGCCGGGGCTTGGCTTTCATAGATCATAATATCCTGTCTTTTTGGCAGCCTAAACACACAAATCAAACATTTCCCTTCAAAGACTCACTTCTTGAAAACGGTAATCTCATTTAAAAAATAAAATGTGCGTTGTTTACTTGATTTTGTGTCGTTTGAAACCTGTACAATACACTGTTAGAAGTGTAAAGCATCAAAAATGATGCTAGGATCAGTATGTATATATATATATATTGCTACTATGGCATAATTTTACATATAAAACAAATATATATATATATATATATATATATATATATATATATATATATATACTTTTTTTTTGGGGCTGATATATCGAGATACGGCTCATTGTCGAGTAACTTTCCCAGCTAACAGGGAAAGTTCTCAGTAACGTTCATAGATCAGTCATTCAGAGAGTTATTACAGCTAGAGTTATAGTGTGGGTAAAGAGCAGAATTACCAAACTACCAACAAAATCTCACGGCAGTTCATAACCATTTTACATTTCATTCATACATTTTTATTCAATCCAGTGATGGTTATTTTTAGCGCTGGAGCTTTTTCATAAGATTCACATCTGACATATAAAATTGCCACATTTTAAAATAGTTGTGTTTCCAATGTTATTACACAAATCTAACTACCAAAAATTGCTAAATGACAACATTCTTTTTTAGGCATGCACCGATTTTGGCCTCTTTATTTTTGAAAGCCGATAACCGATATATTGGCCGATAAATCTAAAATCAAATTTGTACATCATTTTTGAGAGCCTGATTACAAATCCAAAATTCTCACCATTAAAAGCCATATCCCAAGCACACAATTATGTTTTCGTGATAATGTTATGTAGCCTATATGACAGGCTTGAGCTGTGCATGTTGCACTAAACTTTATTTTCATTTTTTGAAGCGATTCCAATCATATTTCAAGCAATTCAAAACCATCATCTAAATGTCTCAACTGAAGGAAATGATATCGGCTACATTTTCTTATCAGACCGATAAAGATAACATTAAAAAATGAACATATATTGGACAATACCAATAAAGTGGCCAATATATCGTGCATCCCTATTAATTTTGTTTTCGGTGTTTCGTTTCACTGCATTTGTAAGGAAAGTCCACTGAGGCAAGCATAGTATCAACCCAAAGGTACTTTTACTAAAATAAATCCAAAATGAACAAAACAAACAGATAACTTTAAACTTGACGATGAACATAATGTAACTAGCGATTGGACGGTTGATAGCAGAGCTCCAACACAGTTTTCAAAGCACTATTATATCACACACTGCACCGATGCTTGTATCGAAATGACGAAACCACGTGATTGATGACGTTTGAAGCTTCGAACGCCATCCAGTATCGGAAGTTCGGGATAGCTGGTCTGAAAAAAATTGGTGCTTCGCGAGAATCGTGACCTCATCTGATGCATAAAAAGGGAAATGATTATGGAGGCATTATTTAAATGATTTAACACTACACTTCCCTAAAACATTTTTTTTTTTTTTAAAAACGAACACCCAATTTATTTTATTTTTTTTAATTACTATAATTATGATCACATACTTGTATATTTTATATTATTGATCAATATGTGAATCCATTGACCAGGCTACACATGACACGAGTTGTGGTCTCATTGGCACAAATTAACTCAGATGTGATTAGATCAGCCTCGAAAGTTTCCCATCACTAAATGTAACCATGAACTAAACTTGATAATGATCATGAAACTCACCAACAGCGGTACATGAAACAAAGCTCGACAAGAGACAATGGTCACATGAGGGCTATATATACACAACGACTAATGATTAAACAAGACACCTGTGAATAATCAAACAATCAACCAATGAGACAACAGGACACCTGAGCAGAACAACCAATGAGAACATAACACGAGACTAGGGAAGCATATGACATGATCAAATGAGGGAATCACATGACAAACAGGAACCATGACAAAAAAACATGAACATGAAACAAAACCAAAATTACACATGACCACATTATACATCCTTATAGACAGTGTCATAAATGCACAACAATATCTCAAGTCTTCTAAAGGCATATTATAGGTTTTGTGTGAGGAACAGACTGAAATGTAAGCTATAATTCACTGATAATATTTCCTCATACATTCATAATTCACTAAATGTTCTCTTTTATTAAATATTTAATATTTTAGTAAAATGTACAGCACCAACCCTTCCTTGCTTCACTGTGGATTAGCGACAGTCTTAACACTCGTTAATCAACTTGATGTTTATGATTCAGATTTGAATCACAGATCAGAAGGTAGGCACATCAACACTGAAATGCATGAATACTAATTTTGTTTCTTCTCACTTCAATTACTCCCTGTATCGGGCCGTTGATCAAAAGAAACCCACTCATGAGTGTCACAAACACAGTGACGACTCTTCTCACATTCGAATGTAAGACCGACAGCACATCTGTCAGCACATCGTTGGATTTCCACGGGAAGAGGAAGAGGAAGAGGAAGAGGAAGAGGAAGAGGAAGAGTGTGTTGTGAGCGTCAACATGCTCGGCTGACTGCATTCATTAGCAAGCAGAGGGACAATCATGCATGATTCATGACACCAGCGTTTCCACTGCACACACACTGCCGACACAAACCTCATCAGATCTCTGCTCCAGTCACAGCACAACTGTACAGTTACTTATGCTGGAATTCACCAAAGTCATCTATACACTAATAAAAGTACACTCTATAAAACGCTTTTAGGTCAAATATGGACAAACTCAAACATTGGGTTAAAAAAAAAAAAAAAAAAAAAAAAAAAAAAAATTAACCCAATGGCTGGGTTTGACCATATTTGACCCAAATTTGTGTTAAAACAACCCAGCATTTTTAAAGTGTATCCAGAGAATGCTTTACAAATATACTGTGTGCAAACCGAAATATGATAAGTCAATACTTAAAACAGTATACTGTATATATATATATATATATAAATGTAGCTATAAACACGCTTGCCAAGTGTATTCTCGAAAATAATGAGGCTTAAAATTTGCGACATTGCTAGTCAACCAGAAACGATTGTATTGTATTAGCATTCTTAATGCATTATAATGCATGCTTAAAAACAACTTTATACTGTGTTGTATCATTTGATAAATAATCACAACAACAGTTACAATACACTATAATATTTACCTATTTGTGGTTATAACTTTTAAGAGTACAATGCTTTATAAGACCAGATGAAGCCTGCATTTATTATGCATCATAAGGGTATTCTTAATGCATGCATAATACCTTATAAACAACATTATAATATGTTGTATCATCTCATCTCACATGTGGTCACGTTACATTAACATGACAGAAACCTTAAATCAAATGCATCTCATTAATATATCTTACAAATGCCAGAGATGCTGATTAATTGTGTAATGTACTGTATTATTTAGTTTACTATTTTTAGGAATTTTTAGGAGTGGAGGAACTGGTTATTCATTGCCAATGTAATTCCAATGCTTCTCCATGTAAACACTCTCTTTCTGGTCTCTTCACATGAGTATCGTTTATTTGACACAGACATGCAATTTTCTCTAACTAGTCTGACGTTGACTAGTTTTCCAAGTCGTGTGTCTATACTTTCCAAACAGCATGCATTTGATTGTTTGTCCTGATGCAATGTCTCATCCCATAGCCTTTAACTGTACGGACATTACTTAAAAGAGTGTTAATCGACAGCTTTCATTGAACCCATAACCAAGAGGAGCTCACTTTTAAAATGAGTCTGAAATCTCCTATCTCCTCACTTGTGTTGATATTCATATTCATATGATATTCACATTGATATTCATATTCAGTCTGTCTCAACAAAAACTAGCAGACAATTTCACAACCAATCAAATCAATGACTGTGCAGAATCATAAACATTGTATGCATCCTTAATAGATGCTCGTAATGTGAACTCAATGTTTTATTTCAGACTTTATCCAGCAGGTCTAAGGCAATATTACGACAACCCCCCCCCCCCATTTTTTTTTTTTTTTTTTAAATTGAATTTCGAAGCTTAAGTGTTAATAGGCTTATCATTGATTATCGCCTCAAACAAAGCAGCCACTAACAGTAACAACAGGAGAGCAGAAAACAGCACAAAACTGCCTGTGATTTATAGATAACAGCCAAAGGAGTGATTGTTTTCAACATTATCCATTAGTGATTTCTTTATAACAATGCAAATTGTTCTGTTCAGTTGATGAAAAGTCTGAAAGAAACAGCTTTTCTGAGTATCAGCAGGAGCAAAGTTGATTTAATGCAAATGAAAAATGTTCAAATTTGCTTTAAAAAAAAAAAAGCTATTTGAGAACAAAATTGTATTAAGTCAGATTTTAATATAATAGCACAGCTAACAGGGAATGTTCAGGCAAAGTTATAAACAGCAGTCTTCCAATAACGTTAATAGAACATTCATTCAGAGTAATCTGGTCTTTAATAATGTTCTCAAAATGTTAGCACAAAAACATTATTTATCTTTCATGGAACGTTTTTACCTAAAATGTTTTAGTTGGATGCTCGTGTAACATTTTTAAAAATGTTGCTACTTGTTTCAGAACGTTCAAAGAACATTCAAATGTAACATTCCTAAAATGTTTGCAACATTACAAAATGGAATGTTCACTTCAATTTCTTTGGAAGCTTGTTTCCATCACAGATAAAAAAAAAAAAAAAAAAAAGATAATTGCGACTTTTTATCCCACAATACGGAGAAAAGAAGTCAGAATTGTGAGATTAAAATTTGAATTTGAATTAAAAAAAATGTTTTTTATTATTCTGTGGCGGAAACAAGCTTCCATAACTTTCACATAACCAAGAATAAAAAATAAATAAATAAATAACATTTTGAAATAGCAATTGTAAAACGTACTGGGAACGTTAGTAAAACATCCTTAGATCATATTTTTGTTAGCTGAGAGAGTTTACTGTAATGAGCGTGAAATGATTTTGTAACGCTTTAGATTACAGCCCGGAAAGTACCTCGTAATTAAAGTGATTTTACAGTGTAACTTTCTGTAATTATAGTGTACCTATAAAGTACTTACATGTAAGGGAACAATATGTAAAGTTTGAGGAGTAAAGGGCTAACCACCAGGAGAATAAAAAATAATATTTATACTGTAAGTATTATAGAACATTTTACAAATTCTACTATTATGATACAAAAATCTAACATTTGGGAGCAATTTAGCAAGAACATACACTGCGTACCTTTTTGTAATAATGGTGTACCAATGCATACTGTATAGGCTTTTTTTTTAAAAATTACAATAAACGTAATAAAGTAATTGAAACCCCAGTGCTGATGCATAAACACTCATTTGTATCACTTCACTGCTGCTGTACTGAATAATTACCAG
Source organism: Squalius cephalus (assembly GCF_949319135.1). Lineage (NCBI taxonomy): Eukaryota > Metazoa > Chordata > Actinopteri > Cypriniformes > Leuciscidae > Squalius > Squalius cephalus. Next base: position 2,343,165 of record NC_137126.1, on the reverse strand, counting down.
TATTATGTGTGTAAGTGCATTAATTATGTAAAGCCTAAGATGGCTACAAATCCCTGGGAGAAAAACATGTGAACGCACGTATTTTATCTTTTCATATTTCACTATATACTTTCTCAGCAATGAATATGATCCAGATTACAAACACATGATTCAATTACAGAAGTCCACCCCGAATCTGTTTAAAAGCAATATGTTACGTAATCGGATAACGCACTTTCTAAACATCTTAGCTAAGAGATTGTGGAGGGCAGAACGCTTGCTCTTTAAAATCTGTGAACACACCAGGCGGTGACTTTTTACACCTAGTTCCTACACACACCTACGTCTCAGCAAATCTGTCTCGCATTCCCTAGGCTTGAGGGTTTCTCGCACCCAGTCTATATAATGCTGCACATGAGTGTGTGTACATCTCATCTCCTGACAGTCCCGTACTGTGAATCTCTGCGAGCTTCGGCACAGCATCATGCTCCATTTCCTGGAAAGCACAAAACTAAACCTGCAGCACTCGTGCGATATGATTTATTGCTTCAGCCGGAATGGGAATGTGCAGCACACTATACTTTTCAAGTTCTGGAAATGGATTTTATTTTGGAAGTGCATTCATTTGAATACAGTGTCGCAACGGCGAACTGCATTCCACCGAGAAGTATTCCTAAGAAGATTTGAACACAATGTGCATCATTTTCAGGTCAACACCCCCTCGTGGCACGGCTCTGATAAATGTTTCAGCTCAGAAATGAAAATTAAAGCACGCCGTCGCATGAACGTGACTGCTATAAAATCCTGTCGAACCTGAGGTGAAATACTGAATCCATGAACGCAGAGCGCAGGAAATTTCTGCTTAGTTTTCAGGTTTTGACTCTTGACTCTTAAAGCGTTCAAATGATGTATTGCTTGTAAAGGGCACTGTAAAAACACACTGTAAAAATATAAACCTAGCTGCCAAATGTTATTTGATCCTACACTAGATGTTTCATCATGGGGGAAGTTGCTACATTCTTATAGTTCGGTCACAATTTGAAGCTTTATTTTACAAAAAAGAAGTGTGCTTAATGTGCATTTGTACTTAAAAATCTTAAAGTTATACATATAATTATATAGAGTATATATACTGTACTTACAGATAATATAAGATTAATGAAATAAAAGGCCACTTCAGTGTGTTAAGAAACATCGTCATCAAAGTGTACCCTAGATACACTTTAGTATACTAACAAGTGCACTCAAGTAATGTCAAATGAAAGTTTTACTTTAAAGTACATTTTAAATCATTATGCGTAAATAATCTTTTGTTGTGCTTTAAAGAAGTGCACTTACTTTATGTGTTGACTAACATACTAAAGCACATCTAAAGTACTCGATTATAATTTGAACTGTGGTGTATTCCAATTTACATTTAAAGGTTATATATTTTAAAAGTACTAAATTGCAACTTCTTTACAAATGTGTAATTACAAATATATTTAAATACATGAAATATAAATTTCAATGGAAATAACATTAAATTATATTTTAGTTTGCTTGTCAGTACATTCAACATCACTGTAACCATATTTCAAAGATTTATGTACTAAAGCCTATAACACATCAATAAAAAAGATTTATGTACTAAAGTGGGTCAAAAAGCACTAACTGCCTTTAATATAAATATAAACTATATTACGATTGCATTTAACATGCAGTTAAGTGTCCGGAAGCATTACATTTAGTTTGCACTTAAGTATACAATTTAAAAGTATAATATTTCTGTAATTGTACTCTATTTAAAAGTATACTGAAGTTTACTTATTTTTTACAGGGGCTGTCAGCTTTAGCAGACACAACTAATAATTTCCCATCTCACGCAAGAGATTGGAGGTTAGATTTGGTGTAGCATCATAACCTTCCATTTTCAATCATCTAAAGATAACCAGGACAAACCCTCATTTAGAAATGTATATCTCTATGCTGTCAGGGATTGTGGCAAACAGGAGACAGTGGGGTGTTGCTGGTGTGTGAGGCACAGTGAAGCACACACACACACACACACACACACACGGTTTACATAAGAGAGAATCGGCCCTCCCACAGCTAGCAACGGTTCATCCCGCAGCCTGAGACCTCGTGCAGCCACATGCGGTCTGGAGCAAACGCAGACGAAGATGAGCGCCTGCAATGTGACAAACTCAGTCATGTTTACACTTCATTTGCTGAACCTGCCAACACCGGCAGTAAGAGTCAAGTGTCTCGAAAACAACCATGATATTTCACCGGGAGCTCTTTGTGTGTGTGTGTGTGTGTTTGTATGTAAAGTTACTAGCACACAGACATTTGTGGATGTTTCAACACAGACATTGAAACCTAGAATAATAAAATATTATAACATTAAGGGTGGAACGGTACATGTATTCGTATTGAGCCAATACGGTGCGGGCGTCACGGTGCATACACGGTATAAAAATAAATAAAACTTGCGTGCAAATGAATTAATGTAATGCAGAACTACTGTTAGATACGCGACACCTAATCCGTAGCCCCGCCTTCACGCTGAAGCTCTGCGCCTATGTAGCCGAGCTCCGCCTATTTATGCAGTTTTTTAATCAGGTCAACGGTCCAGTGAGTGAGTCAGGGGCTGTTTACACCTGGTCACGTCATGCCTTCTCTGTGATCGGATAGCTGTCTGATCGTGAAAAGACCAGGTGTAAATGCCCTCCGTAACGCATTCGAGACGGGTTTGAATCCGATTCAGGAGGAGGTGTGAGACGCTTTCCAGACGAAACTGGACAAGTGTAAATGCATCTGGTTGTTGAAACCACATATGTAAATTGTACTCCACCCCAAAAAGCTAAAAAAAAAATTACGTGTGAGAGTGTGTTATAGGCTATATGTAATGTTATAGCCAGATATGACGACGCTACTGGAACACGCATCGCCGCAGATGAGCATCTATTCATCAAGCCGACGTGCAAACTATCGCAAATCAAAGTGAAAGTAAGTCGCAGACGCTTAACACACAATCATCATCATTAAAAGTAGAGAACCGAAATGATCTTACTAGGGATATTGCAGCTCTCTCTTATTGTGGTCTTTGATTTGATCAATAAAATTGCGCTCATATCTGATGCTTTCGGTGACGTGCACTCCATTAAATCTGTATATAGCGCGGGAATTGAAGATTGGATTTAAATCCGCTTTGCAAAAACACATTTATGTAAATGGAATCGTTTTGATAAATCAGATAGCTATCCGATCTGAGAAAACACATGGAGTGGCCAGGTTTCAACAGGCCCTCAGAGATAGCAGCACTGAGGACGAGTACAGCGAGAGTTACATTTCCTTCCATTTGCTGTCACTGTGGCGGTACCTTTTCAAAAGGTACGCCTTTGTACCTAAAGAGTGCATTTAAGTCCCTCAAAGGTACAAATTGGTACCAAATGTGTACATACTGTATTAGTACCTAAATGGTACATATTAGAACCCTTTTGAAGGGTACTGTCCCAGTGACAGCTTTTGTACCTTTTTTTCTGAGAGTTAGAGGACCCACCGGCCTCTTTAAGATCACAAGTTTGGGAAATCTTCAGTTTCTCAGTCAGTTACAGTGGTGCAGGCGAGAGAGTGGTGGATAAGACGAGGACTGTGTGTCGGCATTGCTCCGCAGTTGTTGGGTATGTGAGAGGAAATATATCTAACATGCTAACGCATATCCAACGCCATCATCCAGATGTGCCAATCACTGGAACGAGAATTGTTTGTTGTTGTTATTATTCTATGTAATTTGCATTTTCATAAATAAGAGATGCTGTATTTTCAGTTGTATAGCTGATTGTCTTTCCATCTGAAGTTACAGATGGAGTCTGGAGATGATGTGGGGAACATATTGTTTACTGTTGACATCTTACTTTACACACTTCAGGCTGTTGCAGCTAGCTCAGGGGAGAGCCTGTATGACACTAGGTGGCCTTCTGCAGTTTTTTTTTTTGCTTTTCCCTCCATTGTACCGAACTCGTACTGAACCATGATGTCTGAACCAAGGTGTGAACCGAACCGTGACTTCTGTGCACCGTTCCACCCTTATATAACATGCAACGTGAACAGCTGCATGCAAGACTCACATCATCAAGTAAAATGTCAAGCGTCAGATGGAGTGACGAATCACACTCTGGCGAGTCTGGGTTTGGCGGATGCCAGGAGAAGTGGAGGGGAGATTATGGTGTGGGGTTGTCTTTCAGGAGTTGGTCTAGACCTCTTACTTCAAGTGAAGGGAAATCTTAATGCTTCAGCATACCAAGACATTTTGGACAATGCTATGCTGCCATCTTAGTGGGAAGAGTTTGGGGAATACCCTTTTTATTCCAGCATGACTGTTCCTCAGTGAACAAAGCATAAAGACATGGTTGGATGAATTTGGTGTGAAAGAACTTGACTGGCCCGCACTGAACCCAGACCTCAACACTTTTGGGTTGAACTGGAACGGAGATTGTGAGCCAGGCCAACATCTCGTCCAACATCAGTTGCCCTCACAAATCCTCAGCTGGATGAATGGGCAAACATTCCCACAGAAACACTCCGAAATGTTGTGGAAAGCCTTCCCAGAAGAGTGGAAGCTGGTAAAGCTGCAAAAGGGGGACCAAGTCCATATTAATGTCTATGTATTTAGATTGCAATGTAATTACAGTCCCTTTTGGTGTGTATATATATATATATATATATATATATATATATATATATATATATATATATATATATATATATATATTAGGGCTGTCAAAAGATTAATCGCGATTAATCGCATCCAAAATAAAAGTTTGTGTTTACATAATATATGTGTGTGTACTGTGTATAATTATTTTGTATATATAAATACACACACATGCATGTATATATTTAAGAAATATTTGCATACATATACTGTATATATATTTATATAGTTTATATTATATATAAATATATATTTTTTTATATATAAATAACACATTTTTCTTAAATATATACATGCATGTGTGTGTATTTATATATACAAATTTAATTATACATAGTACACACACATATATTATTAAAAACAAACTTTTATTTTGGATGCGATTAATCGCGATTAATCTTTTGACAGCCCTAATATATATATATATATCGGGACTACAGGTGAAAATTAGCATTTATGCTATAACCTGGCTCATTTACAGCCTACAGAAATGTTTGATTGTCCATTAATGTGCACTGTCCCGAATAAAAAAAAAAATAAAAAAAAATATATATATATATATATATATATATATATATATATATAGATTTTAGAACTTATATATTTCAGATAGTTACCAAGCATCATAGTATTTAAATTGCATTATTTCAGCTGTATTTAAATTAATGAAAACGATTTTAATAGATTTAGATTTAGTTAACAATAACACTGATTTATATACAACATAGAAAAAAGTGTACTTCTTTAATCTCATTTATTGTAAATATAATAAATGCAACCATTGAATTCAAAAGATCTCTATGTCTCTTAACTCATTTATGCGTTTTAGATGTTGTCAGTGTGTAGACGATGTACGTGTTTGTGTCTATGCGAATGTACAGAAACACGTGTGTGTTAGAACCGCAGTTTCCACACGAGTACCAGTGAGTGCTGAGATCACACTGAATATTTGTCAAATGTGAAATGCACCTGATGAATATATTACCCAAGTGTGTCTTCCAGATAATAAGTGCTTGATGGCTTGCACAGAAGAATGTTATAAACCTTGGATTGATGATTTTGAAAGGTGAAACACAGTAAAACATTCTGAGGTCAAAGTATTTCTGGAATAGCAAAAGATTCACATTTTTTACTAAATCGCATAGTCAAAGAGACATAATGAGCAACATGGCTAAGCAGCCTTTTCTTTAGCTATTTAGCAAGATAATTTGCATGACACATTTTCTAATATATATATATTATTAAATCTTAAACAGCATGGTTTCTAGGATAGACTTGATTCGTTTCAGAATGTATAAATATCTAGTATTGCTCAAACCCCAGACACTTGCATAATAACAGACATTTTCCAATAAAACATTCATGCCTCGTATGAAAAAATAATAACGAATATATCCACAGCAATAAAGCCGATGCGAATATATCCTGAAGCCACGGCTCTGCCAGGATCTGCCAAGTGTGTGTTGTGTTTTCATCCTGAACGGGAAGCGAGCATATCGAGTGGGATTCTGTCGGCCCGTGTCGTAGTATCACATGACCAAAATAGATGGCCCCTGTCAGTCGTTATTAGAAGGCCGCTTCATTTCCCGCTGGCATTAGCGTTTGGCTAACCAGCTCAGCGTCGGCCCTGCAGAGCGCACTATAGGCTGCTGTTTTTATACCTGCATAATAAATAGAGACGGGCAGCATTTTAGCAAATGCAGTTCCAGTGAGTATTGAAAGCAATTTGCCACTGCATCTAAGAGTCCAAACCAGCTTTGCTGTTTAGCATTGTATCGATGGCTTCAGAGACAAAGCGGTTCATTCAGAGCCATAATAAGATTCTTCACCTCTACAGAACCACGGCTGCGTTTGCAGAGGGTTTCGGGCTGAAGTGTAAACCGCAGGACTCTGCAGGGTTAAGCAGGCAAACGCTGAACATGTTGTGGGCGGCTGAGGGTTAAAGGAAGCAGCGGGTCAGAAAGTCAAGTAGCTCTCAGTATCACCCGAGTCTCAGACGGCACTTTCATGGACCTCTCACAGTCTGTTCTACACTGTAAAAAGTGGTAATCTGCTATTTCTACCCTAAAGAGCTGTTTTTTACTTGATTTAACCCATAATTTTACATACAGTACACATTGAATGTGACATGAATATGAAATAGTGGCAACTGGTGTACCAACACTATCTGGTGTTTAATTCAGGATTTAAAAAAGATGACTAATTCGTACAAATTCGTACAACCTTTCTCTTACGAATTTGTACGATTTGTCTAAACCCACGTGATGGGTAGGTTTAGGGGCGGGGTCAGGTGTAGGTCATTCGTACGAATTCATATGAATTGGGCAACTCGTAAAATATGTACGATTTAGCAAAAATCAAATGAATTCGTACAAGTGAGGTCATATGAATTTGTACAAATTAGCCACCTCGTAAAATTCATAATCTAATTACCTGAAGTTTAAGAAATTTGTGGGGTTACATGTTTATTAGACATTTAAAGTCTTGCTTAAATGATATAAATGTGTGACAGAGATTTTCCCAGAAGTGCTTTATATAAAACAAAATGTATACTTTAACATCAGGTGATTGATTCTACTACAGATGCTTTTAAGTCTGTACTTATTATATCTGCTGCCTTGATTCATCAATATCTTTTCCCAGAACAAAACAAACAAACTCTCTGAAACAGACCTTTTATTCCTGTTTGAAATATATCATGTAAACAGACCAGTATACCCTAGGCCTAGATTGTTTTAAAAAAGTCTGCTTCTTCTAGAGAAGTATGTCCAAACAGAAAAAAAAAATGTATCACTTAATGACAAAAATAAATAAAATAATTATAATTATCGGTTTGGTCTTGTGAGTTTAAATGATGCACAGAGTACACATTTTTACAATGCACACTAGAAGATCCAACCGCTGGGTTCGTGTCGTTCAATCTTTATAAGGCATTCAAAGACTTTGTTTACATTATATAAATGCGCATTTGCCGAATAATGAAAGTACAGGAAAAAAATATGGCCAAACAGAAAAACTAATTGGCCGATGCCGATAATAAAAAAATGGCAAATATCAGCTATATCGGTTTTGACAATATCGGTTAACTACTAGTTGAGTTTTTTTTTCCCATGCTGTGGACAATTATTCCATGTGATCAACTATTGCAGATCAACAAGATAAACTAGTTTAGACTTGCTGCCTTACATGTTGGTCAAACAAACCCTTTCTATGCCGATAACGAAAAAAAATGCCAAATATTGGCCGATATATATCGGTTTTGACAATATCGGTTAACTACTAGTTGAGTTTTTTTTCCCATGCTGTGGACAATTATTCCATATGGTCAACTATTGCAGATCAACAAAGACTGGTTTATACTGGTTTCCTTACATGTTGGTCAAACAAACCCTTTCTATGCCAATAAAAAGAAAAAAGGCAAATATCGGCCAACACATATCGGTTTTGACAATATCGGTTAACTACTAGTTGAGTTTTTTTTTTCTTTTCATGCTGTGGACAATTATTCAATGTGATCCACTACTGCAGATCATCAACATAGACTGGGTTAGACGTGTTGCCTTACATGTTGGTCAGATGCCGATAATGAGAAAAATGCCAAATATCGGCCGATATATCGGTTGACCACTAGTTGTTTTGTTTTCTTGTTGTTTTTTTTTTTTGTTTTTTAGTTTACACATGCTGTGGCCAATTCTTCCAAGTGATCAACTATTGCAGATCAACAGCAACCTAAACTGGTTTAGACTTGTTGCCTTACATGTTGGTCAAACAAACCCATTCTGTTATTCAGAATATTCTACAAAGTGGACAGATTTATGCAGACATTCAACGTAATATGTGAGACGTTATGCTATAATATAGTTTTATATTGTAAAACTTCTGAATAAAAATAGTACAGTTGTGTCCATAAAAAAGTGCAACTGACAGCACCTCTTCACACCACCGCAAAAGTGAGGATAAGTAGATCCGTCGAAGACATTCAAGCCTCGTTTGTTGCAGAAACAGACAGGCACACTGTCAGTTTTGCTGTACTGGCGTTAATCTGTTCTGTGGCTAATTACCTGTTCCAAGTGTGAAACAAGAGCGGCTGGCGTGGACGGGCGCTGAAATGCTGACAGCGGGGTCTCACCTACGAACTCGGTGACTGGAAGAGCTGTCCGGGGAGCAGACCCTCAAACACACAGCATCAGATGCCCACCTAGCATTAGTTGCACCGTTGGCACTCTCTCCCTCGCCCATCAGCAGAGTTTGAGTGTCAGACCTCTGTTAAATTGTGATACTGAACACTGTAGGGAGAGCCCTAATTGGCCCGAATCTCCCCGTAAGCACAGGGCATTCAGCTTCTTCCCTGGAGTCGTGCAGATATTGCGGCGGGAAAGTGTGTTGCGGCATTGTGACGGACGTTGGCTTGATTACAACTGGCGTTTGAACAACAGTAATTTTTTAATAGCGCTCCTGTATCACTGTGGCTTTAAGTGAAGTGGAATATGATTGTCCTTCTTATGGAAAACAGCATAGAAATGGTGTATTCATATCCAAAATATGTGTATCATCAATCTCTCAAGTGGCCTTTGTCCTGAAATCTCACAGAGATTTTCCCAGAAGTGCTCTACAAAAAATTATATATATATATTAGGGCTGGGCGATAAAACGATAACGATATGTATCGCGATAGACACGTAATCAATATCAATAAAAAATGCGTTCGATAAAACGTTCGATAATTTTTTTTTTTTTTTCGTCGGAAGAAACCAGCAAAGCAAGTTTGATTGCATGAACAAAGGCACTCACTCTCTAGTAACTAGATAAAACAGGAAAAGTCAGCTCGCCTGACTTCAAGTCTGACCGTAGTCTGACCAATGTCGTCTGCAGATTATGCAAGACCATCGTCAGTTTCTTTGTCATTCGCGTGCTGCTGATGCGCTGTTCTTGCGTGTGCGTTTCTCAGCGCGTTACATGTGAAGCTCACATGCACTAAAAGCCTGTCTTTCGAGTCTTATTGTGCTAATACTGTTATATACACACAAGGTTTACATAAACTAGTCGGATATGTCTAAAGTGAAAGCAAACTTGAGAAAATTTAGAGAAAATCTGCTTGTCAAATGCGTGTATATTAGACGCGTCGCGCGCAGCTCTTAAAGAGACAGTAGTAATAGTAAACACGCTGCCGCTTGTCCTTAAAGGGATAGTTCACCCAAAAATAAAAATTATCTCATTATTTACGCACTCTAATGTTGTTCCAAACCTGTATTCATTTCCTTCTAATATTTTCTAATATTAATATTTTGAAGAATGTGGGTATCCAAACAGTAGCTGGTCCCCATTGACTTCCATAGGAGAAAAATATACTATGGAAGTCACTGGGGTACATCAACTGTTGGTCATTCTTCCAAATAACTTTTATTTTCAACAGAAGAAATAAACTTATTCGAGTTTAAAACAACGTGAGAGAGTAAATTATGAAAATTAGAATTTTTAGGAGAACTATCCCTTTAATGTTAATAAAACAACAAAATGTAAAGAGAAAATCACTCACTGCTCTTGACTGATAACTTTACTAATAGCTTTAATAAGTATCAATGTATAATTTATACAGTGAAGTCTGTTTTGTTTTATTTTCATATTTGTTCATTTAATTACTTTCTGCAATGCTACTGTTAAACACACCTACTGTAGCTGAAAACATAAAGCACTGTTTTTTTAATTTGTATATTAAGTTGTGTATGTGTAATGTGTATCTTTGATCTTAATATTTAATAACAAAGAAAATAATGAGAACATTTTTTATCTTCGCCCCTGTCTGCCATTCTTTTTTATTTTATATTTTGTTACCTAAGGCTTTGTTTTTAAAATATGGACATTAGTTTGGCTGCAATGCTCAGTCACAAAATAGTAAAACCAACATAAAAAAGAATTGTGATAAAATCGTGAATCGTGATTTTCCTGAAAGAAATCGTAATATTATATTTTTGCCATATCACCCACCCCTTTATAAAGCATTTCTTACGTATTCTTTAATTTTGCACCTTAATGTTAAGAGATAATTGTTAAGTGTTCATTGTGATTTTAGACTTTTGAGTTTTCCATGGTCGTGTTGACATTTCTGCCTTCATAACTGATGGGATTATAATCAGAGGTAGATTAAGTTTAAAATAAAAAATCTTTAAATATAATATATTTGTCTCCTGGACTGGTCCTTATTTTAAATATGTTATAAAAAATTTCAATAATTATCGATATCGACCGATATGAAACACTTATATCGTGATACAGTTTTCAGCCATATCGCCCAGCCCTAATATATATATATATATATATATATATATATATATATATGCTTCAGCTTCAGATGATTGATTCTCCTACAGATGCTTTTAAGTTTATACTTATTATATCTGTTGCCTTGATGAAAAGTGGTTCATCAATATTATTTCCCAGAAGAAAATAAGCAAACTCTCCAAAAGGGACTTTTTGAAATGTATCATGTAAACAGAGCAGCCTAACCTACACTTTCAGAAATAGGAGTCCATTTCTGTCCTCCAAGGTACAATCTACACTAACGAACCCCATAGGGCTTATTATTGGAACTCAAGGTACATATATGTATCTTTTTGAGGGTCAAAAACATAGACTGTAAAAAATATGGACAAAGCGTCTGTGACGTCACCCATAGACTTTCTCAAGAACGGTTTTGAAGCCGTTTATGGGGGGTATGGGCGGCGCCATCTTGGAAAATCTTGGGAAATCCTAACCCCGCCCACCTTCTGGCCAATCCATATATGGGTAAAGGACGCGAGTCCGGTTATTCTGCAAATGGAACAGTGCGCGTCACTCAGCTCGCTCTGCTACTCCGGTTATCTCTATATGTATATTTTAGGCAACAATAAAACAAAATAAGTTATAAAACACCACACTGCCTCTTTTCGTTTTTATTTAAAGAAATCTTAAACAGTATAGCCACACAAATGTGGTTCAGGCAACGCGTATTGATTATATTCACTGCATATAACGTTTGCCTATTTATAACAAAACAAAATATAAAACTAACCCTGCCTCTTTTCGTTTTAAATATAATATAAAAATATTAAACATTTTAATATGGTCCAGGCAATATGTGCATTTGTACTAAACAACAGATGTTGCTGTAAACAACATTACAGATCATCTTCATTGTATTAAAATTTAAAATGACAAAACTCTACCCAGTCTCTTTTTGTTAAATTTCAGTTTTATCAATATTAGCCATTATAAAAGTATAAGTAAAAGGTACAAGAATCTATACAAATAAAGCAAACAATTCAGTCAAACATACAAAGTCAGCGCTCTAGTCTAACCATACAACGGTAAAGTTAAATAGCTTATAAAGTTATGAAACTTCACTTAACTTAGCCCTCAGCCAGAACGATTGGCCAGGGAACAAATTATAGATTCACAAGACAAAAGATCGCCCGTTAGATATACACAAGACAAATTATATCTCATGTTTAACCACTACAGAGACACCAGAGTCAGCGGCAAACGTCAGAAGGACTAGCCGAGGAAAGGCTGTTCCAGGCGGGGTACATGAGCGCCGAGCGCCCGGTGATCATCTGGATCTCACAACCTGGATAAAATTTTCATAAATCTTTATAAATAAACCACAGATTCGAGCTTTAAACAACTACATTCTCGCCTGAAAATCTCTTAAAACTACATTTCATGATACAGAAACAGTAGTATTATATTTCAACTGTGTAAAAAAATGGCGCTTCTTATGTTGTCATTCTCCTTGGCGCAGCCTATGCTCGTTATCAGCTGTCAATCAAGCTGTCAATCAAAGTTAACCACGCCCTTATTTGGCATACATTTTATATCTAAATACTTATATATTTATATCTAAACTAACGAGTTAGAAAAAAATTCACCCCCCTCACAGTTGTCAGGCACTCGGAACCTATCGAAAAATACAATAAAAGTCCATGGGACCAACCTGTAAAAACATGCATTTATGCTGTGAAAATGGACATTTTAACATGGGGTCTATGGACATTTGCTCCCTTTTGGGACCTTCCCCTAGCGGATTTTCGATGTATTGCAGTTTTTCGCACTTCCGGGTAGGCTTCATTTTTCAGATTAGAATGTTGCCCCTTGGTCAAAAAGCATTAAAAGGTACATATATATACCGTTTCTTTAAAAGGTTAAGGTACAATATTGTACCCTTGAGGGTACAGCCCCAGTGACAAGCCATTGTACCCCTAAAGGTACAATTATGTACTTTATTTTCTGAGAGTGTATTGGACTCATGAGAAAAAAAGTCTACTGGATGTTCAACCAAAAAAAATTAAATAAAATTTGTCATCATTTACTCACCATCATGTTAGCGGATATTTCAATTAGAAAAGACAAAAGACAGAAGACCGTCTACTCTCCGCCTTCTGACCTGATGCGTGAACATTATGGGAAGCGCTCTAGCCAGACAGGATTTAAACTTTGTCGGCTGAAGTCCCAAGTTTAGTTTGAAGACGACAAACGTGTCAAGCACAATGTTCTCTCACCATTCCTGATTTCTAACACACACTCACAGTGTTCGGCTTGCGGCTGAGCAGAAACTAAAGCCGCTGCTCTCCGTGTGTTTTTCCGTCGCCTCCGGGCGCGTTCATATGTAAATTGCATGAGCTTATTTCGTCCATTAAATTGATAGATCTGAAAAACCCAATACATTTACCTTCCCAAAGACCCTCTCCTCGAAGAAATCAGGACAGAAGTGGTTGAAAGTGGACAAAAGAGACGGATTAAAACACCAGGTGTAGACGGGAATGTCCCTTGTCTACTTGTGATCCGATCGACCAAAACATATATTAAAGTCCCCCTGAGGTGGAAATCCAGCTTTTAATGTTGTTTATACTGTATGTGTATGTTGTGTTTTATTAAATATGCATTTGCACGTTTTGTCTTATAGCATAAGTCGACAGCATTGCTGAGTATTTCCTCCTTAAAACTGCAGTGAACCAAAGACAGTCTCAAAAACACGCTTTGAAATCGCTGGTGTTTCTGACGTCACAAACTACCTTGTAACCAATCAGATCAACGTGTGATCGTCAACCAGTGGATCTCTGAGCTGAGTGAGTGAGTGGAGGTGGGGCTCATTTGCATATTCATAGAACTGCGCATAATAAATGAGGCAAGGGTGTCGAGTTACATTCAAGCTATTTTAAGGCATGAAGACATTTTTGTCAAGGATATATGCATGTAATTTTGGATATCAAAGATGATTTTTAGGGGATACATTTATTGACTACAGGGGGACTTTAATATCAGGTGTAAAAGAAACAGTGCTCTGAACATCTTTGCTCAACATTTTGTGTTCCACAATCTACTAAACTACTCCACTCCATTAAAAGCAAGTCACACACACACACACACACACACACACACACACACACACACACACACACACACACACACACACACACACACACACACACACACACACACACACACAAGCCTCTGGCTAGCCTCAAGCATAGTAACCAAAGCCCACGACATGTATCTGAATGACAGATGTAAAGACAGAAAAGAAGAGCTCAAGGATGGAGATCCAGCTGGGCGATGGGAACAGCTTCAGGGGTTAAGAAGAAACACACACACTTCCTTCAGTTTACTGACTGCAAATATGAGCTAAAAACTCTCGGTCCGCTGTCCTAACAGACCTCGGAGACACCCAGACCGACTGGAGACGAATTACAATCATGAGCGTCTGATGTCTCGCAGCACAACTCCTCCGCGGGATGAAGATTAACACTGTTTGAACAATGATCCGGGCTTTGTAATCGCTACCATTTGTGTCAACAGATAAGAAATGGGCCGATTTTACTGCAAGATTACAGTAACAACAAATTAATGACTCTGTTTATGCGAACACAGCTCCTAAATCAAAACGAACACAACAGAGTATGTAAATTCTGCTGCGAAGTTATTAGCTAATTGTTTCTGCAGATTGGAGGAAAGTCAATTAAGAGGACGTCCAAGAGCCGGTGAGAGTGGCGGGCGAGCAGATTTGATGGCGTCTCGTCTGCACGGTTATTAATCTTCGGTGGCCTTTCTGACAGAAATCAATAAAAGAGAGCTTGACCGCTTCTCCACACAACGATTCTATCATGTCACTGCTTGTGTTCGAGAGTCCGTGCGCTTGTTGTTGCTTGTTTATATATGCGGGTAATTGACAAATAACAGGAATCTTCTTAAAGACAGCACGATTTTAAGTAAAAATTTATATGAGAGATGCTAACTGCATCCCAGTGTACAAAGTAACATATTTTGTCTAGTGGCATGATATAATACTATAAACTAATAATATATTAACTTGTTATTGTACACGAACAAACACACACGCTATACCAGTTTGACCTCTTGATTAAATTCTGCTCAGATTCTTGAAGACAAAATGCTTTCGTAGATAAATGCAAAAAATTATACAAGGATGCCTTGATCTGATCAAAATTAAGAGTAAATACATTTATAATGTTACAAATAGACATTTTAAATAAATGCTGTTCTTTTGAACTTTCTATTTATTATAGAATCCTGAACAAAAAATATCAGTGTTTCCACAAAAATATGAAGCAGCATAACACTGATTTAACATAACACTGAGTTTCCAACACTGATAATAATCATAACTGTTTCTTGAGCATCAAATCATCATATTAGAGTGATTTCTGAAGGATCATGTGACACTGAAGACTGGAGTAATGATGCTGAAAATTCAGCTTTGATCACAGGAATCACTTTGATGTTGTGATCACTGACACGTCATGATATATTCACATAGAAAACAGGTATTTTGTAATAATATTTCACAAAATTACTGTTTTTAATATATTTTTTGATTAAATAAATGCAGCCTTAGTGAGCAGTATATGATTTATTTTTACAAAATGACAATTTCTGTAAAAAAAAAAAAAAAAAAAGAAAGAATAAACTGTCTAGGTTACTTTGGAAAAAAAAAAGTCAAAAATGAGATTTCCTGAAATTTAAAAAAAGGATATAAATAGGATTAAAATAAAATAAAATAAAAACTGGTTGCCATTTGATTTTTACAATTTTATTATCAGTTCATTTAAATATTCATACAGTGTGACAAAATCTATTAAAAAAAAGTTTTTTTTTAACAAGAATGTAGTCTCTCGATTAATATGAGCTTGTAAAAACTGCATGTCTAATAAGTACATCGAATTTCCTTAAAAATATAGTCAGCGGATCATAACTGCCAAAATAATCCAGCTGATTGTACATTATTGTGCTTATTACACAGCTACTTAAATAAACAAATGGATGTGAAATATCGATTTGAAATTGAAACATTGCATCATGCGAGCAGAAACAGATGTGGTGTCGTGAC
The DNA here is from genome assembly GCF_949319135.1 of Squalius cephalus. Classification (NCBI taxonomy): domain Eukaryota; kingdom Metazoa; phylum Chordata; class Actinopteri; order Cypriniformes; family Leuciscidae; genus Squalius; species Squalius cephalus. The sequence continues at coordinate 2,327,107 of NC_137126.1, read as the reverse complement.
ATAGCAGAGCTTTGAAAGAAAATCAGTCGCCTGGAACAACGGTCAATCACACAGTTCAAAGATCTGATCTCAGATTAATGCCATTGACAATTCATCAAACAAGTCTTCCAGAAAGCCGTGTAAAAGAAAGAGGGACTTTGAATGTGGCTTCGAAAATCCAATTCAGCTCTGGTGTATCTATCAATATTGCTGGTGGAAAAAACAGCAGTTAAAATGAGTAAAGATTCAGTACAGCAGACTGTAACCACAGGCATTCATATAAAAAAATGAGTCATGCTCCTCATGCTTACAGGAAAAGAAATCTATTCTCAGCCCAGCACTGTCGTCTCCTATGCTCATGCATTGACCCGTCACAACCCGAATAATTCCCCCACTAAATGCTCTCTACAACATTACCAGCATGAAGTCTATGTATATTTGATCACATTTATGTCCAGCAGGCGAATCACAGGCCCATCACAGCAGAATATTATTATATGGCGAGGGAAGCATATAATAGCATATAGGAAGCATTATAGACCTTCACTGCAAACAGCGTTTATCAGCCGCAGTCTACCGGCTGTTGACCACCGGTACACAACTTCCTTACTTGAGTGAAAGTACAGACACTACTGGTCAAATATTAAGTAAAAGTTGTAAAGACTTGTTTTTACTTAAAGGGTAACTCTCGCCAAAATACAACCTAGGGTATTTTTGTTAATCTACCTGAGGCAAACATTCGTTTAAAAGCATAATTAGAATGGAAACGCCACTTTTAAGTTTGACCGCATTTTCGTTTTCGGTCAGATTGGCTTTTGAATGGGAGTGCTTGGGGCACGACTATAATAGCATCAGAAATCTCTATTTTTAAAACACTAAGAAGGCTCGACACAACATGAAACTGTGCTGGAAGTTTCACCAGGGGCTCTACACATGAACTCGAGCGTTGAGAACATTGTTTGTGTACACAGAGTTTACTAAAAAGAAAGGTTCTGACGTCAACCGGACTTTCATTTCCGACCAAAATACAACATCTGTCCGATGCAACTCCTGACTGACATTACTACTTTCTACTTAAGGACCTTGACAGAATTATAGTGGAGTAAAAAGTACGATATTTGTCTTTCAAATGTAGTGAAATTAAAGTAAAAAGTTTACAGAAAAAATAATACTCAAGTAAAGTACAGATGTACAGTGTACTTAAACAGTGTACTTAAAGGGATGGTTCATAGTAAAATCAACCTAGGGTACGGGCTTTTCCCTAATCACTGAAGTGACGTCGGTGTCCGGGTTAGCGGTAGCATTAGCCGTCAGGCGAGTGTTATTTAAATAAACTCCTGATGTACTTACAAACTTTCCAATGCCTGGTTTTATGAGTACAGAACCAATCAATAAATAAAAGGTCACTTAAGTGCACTAAAAGAGAGTACATTTTCTTAAGGAAAAGTTTTACTTGAAAGTGCATTTTAAAGCATGTTGTAATCTTTTCAATTTATGTTGACTAACATACTAAAGCACATAGCCTACTTGATTATACATTTAACTGTGGTGTGTTTTTTTTATATTACATTTAACATTAACATATTCTTTAAATGTGCTAAATTTCAACTTCATCATTACAAATGTTTCAAATATGTTTATATGCATGACATAAGTTCCAATAGAAGTATATTAAAGTACATTAAAGTACATTAGTACATTAAAGTATATTTTAGTTTCCCATAAATGTTTGTCAGTACATTAAGCAGTAACTTTAACCATATTTTCAACAATGACAATTGAAGTAACTATTAAATTACACTTAAATCCTACTTAAGTGGGTCAAAAACACTCTTAAGTTACGCTAAAAGCATTTTATATACATTTTCATTTTATAACAATTGGCATTATAGACCTTCACTGCAAACAGCGTTTATCAGCCGCAGTCTACCGGCTGTTGACCACCGGTACACAACTTCCTTACTTGAGTGAAAGTACAGACACTACTGGTCAAATATTAAGTAAAAGTTGTAAAGACTTGTTTTTACTTAAAGGGTAACTCTCGCCAAAATACAACCTAGGGTATTTTTGTTAATCTACCTGAGGCAAACATTCGTTTAAAAGCATAATTAGAATGGAAACGCCACTTTTAAGTTTGACCGCATTTTCGTTTTCGGTCAGATTGGCTTTTGAATCGGAGTGCTTGGGGCACGACTATAATAGCATCAGAAATCTCTATTTTTAAAACACTAAGAAGGCTCGACACAACATGAAACTTTGCTGGAAGTCTCACCAGGGGCTCTACACATGAACTCGAGCGTTGAGAACATTGTTTGTGTACACAGAGTTTACTAAAAAGAGAGGTTCTGACGTCAACCGGACTTTCATTTCCGACCAAAATCCAACATCTGTCCGATGCAACTCCTGACTGACATTACTACTTTCTACTTAAGGACCTTGACAGAATTGTAGTGGAGTAAAAAGTACGATATTTGTCTTTCAAATGTAGTGAAATTAAAGTAAAAAAGTTTACAGAAAAAATAATACTCAAGTAAAGTACAGATGTACAGTGTACTTAAACAGTGTACTTAAAGGGATGGTTCAGAGTAAAATCAACCTAGGGTACGGGCTTTTCCCTAATCACAGAAGTGACGTTGACGTCCGGGTTAGCGGTAGCATTAGCCGTCAGGCAAGTGTTATTTAAATAAACTCCTGATGTACTTACAAACTTTCCAATGCCTGGTTTTATGAGTACAGAACCTATTTGTACTACTGTAGAAGTTTGGTACCATTCTGGGCATTATTAGTGGGGTCATTTACGAGATACAACCTTGGATCCATTAGCGCCTGCACTAAGCCATCCGGCTGATATCTCTAGATAAGCTCTAACTTTAATAATGTTCGACCAAGGGAATAAAGGCTTCTGGGGGGGGTGTTTGGCTCGAGGTCATGGTGCAAAGGACCCTAGGTTGATTTTACTCCGAACCATCCCTTTAAGTACAGTCCTCAAGTAAATGTGCTTTGTTACTGTCCACCTCTGCCCGTCGGGTTAACGTCTCTAAGAAAGCGCTCCAGGTCCATGTGTTCAGAGCTGATAGCACACGAGTCCGAAGCAAAGCAAAGGGACTGTCTGAAACAGACCAAGAATCTGGAGCCTGATAACAAAAACATAAATCAGACTCAGGAGGAGGCCGTCTAATTATAGAGGAGCTAACAAACATTGACAGAAAGATCCCAAACACTTCTCTTGCTTTCGCTTTCTAACTCTTTAATCTCCCTCAGCAGGCATTTACCAGGAACCTGTGCATAAAACGCTTCAAATAATCAAAATCATCGGGAAGAAACAATATTCAGCCCTATTTTACAACCCTTTTCGGCTTCTCCTGCTTCATGTGCATTTGTAGTGTACTTCAGAGAGATCTTACATGCAGATATTATAATTAATAAATTCTAATTCAATAAATAAAAGGTCACTTAAGTGCACTAAAAGAGAGTACATTTTCTTAAGGAAAAGTTTTACTTGAAAGTGCATTTTAAAACATGTTGAAATCTTTTCAATTTATGTTGACTAACATACTAAAGCACATAGCCTACTTGATTATACATTTGTGGTGTGTTTTTTTTTATATTACATTTAACATTAACATATTCTTTAAATGTGCTAAATTTCAACTTCATCATTACAAATGTTTCAAATAGGTTTATATGCATGACATAAGTTTCAATAGAAAGGTCATTAAAGTATATTTTAGTTTGCCATAAATGTTTGTCAGTACATTAAGCAGTAACTTTAACCATATTTTCAACAATGACAATTGAAGTAACTATTAAATTACACTTAAATCCTACTTAAGTGGGTCAAAAACACTCTTAAGTTAAGCTAAAAGCATTTTATATACATTTTCATTTTATAACAATTGGCAAGCAATTAACTGTCCAATTACATTACATTAAAGTATATTGTTTCCGTAATAAGCACTCGTTTGAGTATGCATGCATTGGTGGTTCCAAAAGAGTTTGGTCTGAGTCTAAGAATAACAGTACAATACTCTAGTAAATGTAAAAATACACACAAAAATTGGGTAAACTAGTACATTTTAATTAGATTGAACCATAATTTCTGAGTAATTCAGAAAACTACCCATCAACACTTGTTGCTTAAAACCTTCCCTGTCAACACAGAGATATAAGAACAGCTCCGGGAGATATCACAGCATTATCATCAATATTTAATAAAAGGATTTTGATAATCCCCTTTTTTCCTTCCCGCTCATCTGAGTGGACGAGGGCCGTTCAAGTCACGCTCGATCTCTGAATAAATCCCAGAGTGCACTTGAGCAGATTAACTCTGAATATAATGACCGTCCTTTTTTCTGCTGTCAGGGTCGCACAAGACACAAACGCAATCAAACCCAGCGAGATCTCAGATATGAGGTGGTGTTGCATGAGGAAAAACACTGTTTATTGAGGATAACCGCTCAGAGAATCGCTCTGTTATCTCCTATTGGGATAAGACTGATAGTGTGCAATGTGCAAAGTTAATTTCCAAATCAATCCGTAGATAGTAGAGCTTTGCAAGCTGGATTGTGATGTCTTATACATCAGCATATTTGAGATATCATCAACAGAAAGAGATCCCCCTCCCCATTCACATCTACGATTTCCCGCCAGTAAATATGATAATGCCACACGAGGCACGTCTCAGAATGAACATTAAAATCCGGCGCACAAGCAGGCCTTTTAGTGACTCGCCGGCATTCAGAGTCCTGGTCATTCCTCTTATCATCAGAGGAGCAGCGAATGTCAATGAAAGAACATGGAGGAAATATTTCGGCTTTGAGAAGCGGCTTTCAAAGGGGAAATTCCAGCTTATTTGTGCCTGCAGCGTGACTGAATGCTTTACCCATCGCAGACACACATAATGGACGAAACACATTTGCACAGACACCTGGGACTTCCTGGGATTTGAAAACGCATGAAATAAAACATGATCGAAAGGTAATTAAAAGATAAACCAGCGAATTCAATTATGATTGACTTGACTGTGGCGGTTAATGATTATTTTGTTGAAAATGTCAAATGTCTTCTTACAATTAACTTTTCAAAGGGTAAAAACAACGTCTGTTCAGGCGTTAGAGTTTGTGGAAGCTTCGTCCAAATGCTTAACAATAAACTACAGGAGTTTTTACACCTGGTTCATTTGGAGCGTTTGTTTTTGTAAGCTGGCACGTTTTCGCCCTTAATTTCAGCATACATGATGACAATCACGCTTGGGCATCAAAATAATCACCCAGTATTATTACACAGTTTTGGTGCATTAACACGTTTTGGTACGCTTAGAAATATTGCCTTGTGAAAACGAAAAAAAAGGAGAAAATGCAACATTGCAACAATTTAGTCCCTGTTTCAGAGCAAAGCAAATGATCTACATGCCTGAAAACGCTTTATTGGAAATGTCTAATAGCAATGCAAACGGTGCTAATTAATGTTTCGTTTGCTTTGGCCTTGAACAAATATAACTGTTTGGTTAAAGCGCTTTGACTTGTGGTTGGACATGACGTGATATTCTGCTTTATCAGCCTCTGAAAATCAATAGAAGTCATTTCCGAACATGTAAGGGATACTGTTGTCAAAAACAGCTGTTTTTCGCCCTCCAGGCCCTTACCTTCACACTTCTCAGAGGAGATGTGCAGATTTAACATCAACGGATGGCAAAAGATAATAGCCTTCAAAGGTCATTGCTTGAGAAGAGATCTCTGCCCTTGAGTGTATGAAACATCAGCCCGTCAGCTTCACGCTTCAGTCCCGAAGCCTGTCACGGCACGGCCGGTCCACACGCTGTTGACTACAGACTGTATGATAAGGCCGATAAATCAGCTGCTATTTGAGATAACTGTATCTGACTGGCTGATTAGCCATGTTAGCTTTCTCTTGTGTCATTTTCAACATTTACCAACAATGCAATGGTTAATGTAAATGCTTTCAGATGTATGCATCATATCAGTAGTTCTCAATTGTTTAATTAAAGGAACCGTATGTAAGAAATGTATTTCAATTAATCATAAAATGGCCCTGATATGTCACTAGACATTAAGAAATCATGTTCATTTCAAATACTTATATCACTGACAACAGTAGTCGGGCCAGGATATTGTCATTTAAAAGTGAAGTTGCAGCCCTCAACTGATGTTGATGTTGTCATGTTGTGTTTTGGCCTGATGCCCCACCCTCCACCTATCTACCAATCACAAAGTCAGTAGTGTTTCGGCATCCGGGTTGCCAGCTCTGCTCTAGTTCCCACAGCTGCAGCTACAAACGTGTCGAAACCTAAACCTAAATGTCTAACGTTACGAAACCTAAAAGACCTCGTTATGAATCCGAAATACGTCGTGACAAAGTCCGAAATAAAACAAGGATTTGTATAGGAGATGCAAGTTAGACTAACAGCTACTGTTCTAACAATGTACTGTCACATACGAGCGTACATCTTTACGATTATATTTGGCTAATCGCCATTAGTAAATTTTTGCGATACATAATTACTTTGCAAAACATCTCTCATGAAGCATAAACATAATTAACAGAAAAAAAAAACTTACTGTGTAGGACTCGTCACTTGCCATTGGAAGCTCCTTGTAGCAGCCTACGTTCCTGCTGGATCCTGCAGCCTAACTGGCAACCTCGAGTCAGGGGGGAGGGGGAGGGGATACACCGCTCTACAGTCATTTGAAAGTGATTGCAGTACCAGTTTTGGCCACAATTTTACATATGGTTCCTTTAAATGAAAATAGTCTATCACATATGTATTATAAGTGCATAACATCAGCCATTGGCATCGGAAAACCCAAAACGGTCAACCACTAAAATGTCAATTAACAGCTTTTCACTGTAAATGATAAGATAACATTATTTTTTTTAATTAAAAAAATAAAAATTGTATGTATATATATATATATATATATATATATATATATATATATATATATATATATATATAACATTTATTTGGAGTACTTCTTTATTGCACAATGCAAATTTCTTATTTGTAAGCCTTAAAATGTGTTTTAATATCACTATTAGTAAGGATAGTATGATCTCTGTATAATATCAGTCTTTAAATGCAAGATATTTAAAGTGAACCTAAAGTATGCATGCAATAGTTCCACTTTAGCACAATCAAATATACTTGAATTCCAGCACTATTTCCAGATAACTAAAGTACATTAAGTACAACATTATTGTTCCAATTTAGCACACTTTAAGCATACAAATTTAGTATACCAACAGTACAATTGCAGGGTATTTATGTTAAGTACATAACTATTTAAATGTATTTGTAGTATACTTAGCATAAAGTACATGTATTTCAAATACATTTTGGTATATTTAATTTCCACTAGTGTAGCTATAGCCAAAAAAATCAATAATTAGAAGAATTCAACACCTCTAGATGCTTTAACAGGAAACACATATACAAATTTCATTCAGCATAGAGGGAAATACGCCTGACTCTGATCTTCAGCTGGATTTCTGCCAAAATACATTGACGGATGAATACCAGGGTGACGGCAGAGAGAATGATCCACGGCTGAAGATGGAAAGAGCTCACAGATAAATATAGACGCTCCACATGTCTGCTTTAGTCTTGGTGGAATCATGGCTGGAGATCTGGGTTTAACCTCAGTTTGACCCATCATCCATGTGCAATTAAGAGCTTATTAATATACTGTTGATCACTTTCTTTTAATAATCATCAGACACAAACTAACAAGAATTCACTCTGTCTTAAAATAAACTAAGCATGAGGAAATCCCTGAGAAGATCCTGATGTATCTTGTCTGAGTTGACATCAGCAGTGCATTCATTTGAGATATGACACCATTATAGAGAGATAAGATATATGGGTTATGGCATCATTAGTGAACTTGACTATTGCACACATGAGCACTAGTGCCTGTCCTCCACTAAAGCCTGGAGATCCGTAAAATACCCATACGTGAGGCCATTGGAGCCAGTGATGAAAAACTGAATATTTAGTGTTGTACTTCCATAACTTGTTCCACAAGCTGTTAAAATCACGAACAGAAGTAGTGATTCTATATTGTTACGCATCCGAGTGTATCAAATTATGGAATAATTATCAATGAAGGGCAGGACTTCTGTGCAACTGTTGCTGATTGGATGTTGAGATGTGGGCGTGGCTTTTAAAAGTGTATGCAGATGAGCGTGAGCTTGCAGGAGCGGAGTTTAAGAAGTCCTGCATACTTCACCACAGAGAAGTCTCTTGTTTACACCGGAAATTCCAGTTGAGGTGAAAATTAATTAAATGAATTATTTGACCCTTTGCTAAGCCCCGCCCTCCTTAGTTACTGTTGCTACGCCTGACAAGCTTTCACGCCTGTCATGTCTATTACAGTATGTATGCACCGGTTTCAGACATTCCCAAGGAGATACTTAGTAATTTTTGGCGAATAGTTAAATATCTGAGAGAGCAAGACAAAGGGGACTGCAGTATGCATTCAAGGGAAACATCCACGACATAATATGCAACCAATTAGAGAATAATTTCATCAAAATTGAAGCTAAAGCCTATAGGTCCCAGCGCAAGCAGCAGCCGCCTCATACGCTGACCATTCAAATGGGAAACACACAAACTGAGGAAGAGCTATGTTCGTGCACAGCAGGGTGAGTGAAATAATAAATCTATAAATAAAAATAATCTAATAATTATAAATCAAACGGCTTATCCATAAATCTTGTGGAATAAAGACAAGACATTAGCCTGACCACTTTGCAATGATAACATTCTCCGGCTTATATTTTTAGCGCGCCAGGCTACTGCTCACACTTCGTGGAGCAAACGTAACTGTTAGGTCGACATTAAGTTGAGAATGGGGTCTCCCACACTGCTTGATCCACGCCCGGCATTTCTCCCCTTGGGTTTTAGGTTTCGGGAAAGGAAAAAATTCCACCCCCCGTCCAAACATTTAGGATACCGGGTATCAGATTTGCACAACGCTTCGGCATGTTTCCCTCGCTCGAAAGCTTGCCAGACCTCCCGCGCCTAGTTACGGTTGCTAAGCCACGATTGGCCTGTGGCGGTTTTCGGGCGTGGCTTAGCGAAGGGTCAATTAATTAAATGTATATATGGATAAATTGTTCACAACATGCATTTAGAAATTTAAAGTAAGAGATTTTGTTTCTACGTTTGCTTAAAGAGTGCAACAATCACGTTCTGGAAGTAAAACTCCAGTCATGTTCTCCATAAGGAAATTGATTTTTAACAATAACTTATTGCCGGCATTTTCTTTTTTTTTTTAAACAATCATGTTTAACAGCTGAATTTGTGGTGAAAAACTACATTAGCCATGATTATGTGCTGAAAATTGGTTTGCTTCATGGGATTGAAGTTCTTACCCTCACTAAAGCTGAAGTGTACCGTCTTCTACCTTTGTATTGTTGTCCAATTTCCAAATACTTTTTTTTTAGTTTTTAAATAAAAATGTATAATGTTGTCATTCACCTCGTAGCTAGTTGGCATGATTATAACTCCTCAACAAAGACTTTTTAAACTTCCTTATGGGGAAAAAATATACTTTTGGATCCAATGCATCTGAAAAAGTGGGTGAGCAGTAATGCACTCTATTGAGTAAATATGATCACTAATTCAATTGAAGGCAGCAATGAATACTGCACATCTGTCTGTCTGTCTTTCCCCAGAGCTTTAAGAGACAATAATTCATCAGAAAACACATTCGAGCTACAAAGCAAATTACCGCGTCAAAGGTTATGTTATGTTTCTGTTCCCTGTTTTGCAGCCTTTTACATTATGCAAATGACAGTGCAAATAATAGTTTGCCCGGATCAACTCCTCCTGTGTTTCCAGCAATCAAGCGTCTCTCAGTCAGTGAATGCTGAGGCTGCTCCAGATCTAATGAATTCCTGACAGCATTCCCCCGGGACTGCTAATTTAAACGAGGTGAAAAGTGACGACTCGCCCCACTTGCCCCTGTAGATGCAGTTTGTAGCTCGCAATCACAGCGCTTGGTTAAATGATAGAGGTTCGTCTTGGAGCACAGTCAATGCACTCACAAATGATCTGGGTAATGTGCGAAGAGAAATGCCCCAGTATGCTGTGTTTGCCTTAGTGATGAATCTGTGGCTTTGAATGAAATGAGCTTTTCATACAGATATGGCTAAACCTGCTGTATTGATTTTTACCGCAGAGCTGGCAGAGAAAAATATGCTAAATAGTTAAGAGTCATTGATGTGGGTCCACAGTCAGGTCTAAGGTCATCTGATCATAAATTATCTCATAATAAGTCTATGCTTCATATCAACTTTAACAGGAGTTGCAATGATTCACCATGAAGGCTCTTCGAAATGTCCCTTTTTCTTTGAAATATAGAGTTGGAATGACAAGATTGAGAAAATAATGGCATTATCTTTGGTGAATTGCTCCCAAAGCACATCTTGCCCTTCAAAAATGCAGATGTTCAATGCAAAGGAATGGCAATCTAGACTGATATCCTCTCAGGAATGAGTGATGGCAGGGTCTGGCAGAATAAAACGTTGAACAATTTGGCAGATTAAGATAAAGACGAAGGAAATTGCTGTTTAATTGTGTCTGGGTCGTTTTAATGTTCTACTCTGATCTGCTGTCAGATGAGGAATGGATTGTGTGTTTCTACAGCGAGGAAGACAGTGTTACTCGGTTACCTTAAAGTCTTCACCATGTGAATTTGATTCTAAGTATTTGATAAATGATTGCCAAATAAAATAAAAAAGAGAGGTTCTCTGTAGGCTATACATGGCAAACTGGCATTTAACCATTAATCTTCCTTATCCTACTAGTGTGACCACCATCAAACAAACCAAATGTGGGACGATTATAAGTTTGTGTGGGACATGTTACCAACACTAAAACATAACCTGAAACTGTTATATAATGTTTATCTAACTTAATAAAAGCATTTGTATTCTGCCTTTCAGCTGATCAAAGTTCTTTGTTCTTTAGTCCCTTCCAGAAAACACCATTACATCACAATGTAACATAACATGTCTTTATTTTACATGTCATTTAAATTAAGCATCACTGAGACGGGTGGTCACCCTGTATACTACTGGTATGAAATGTTATACTGATTTAAAGGGAAACATTATGAATGAAACGTATTATGAATGCTGGTACACGCTTTCAAGCCTTTCTTGAGATTGCTATTGAAATATTATGAAAATTAGTCATGGTGCACTTCATAAATATATGTGTTACCTGTTTCAGAGTGAAGCGCGGCACTGTGTTCATTTACACACGTGCAGTTCATGATTTGGTGTTTTTTTGCCACTTATCACCTGCATTTGAGAAGGCAATTGATATATATATATATATATGATTTTTTTTCTTTTTCAACAGGAATATATAGGACCCTATTTTAACGATCTAAGCGCATGGTCTAAAGCGTAGGGCGCAAGTTCACTTAGGGCGTCCGAATCCACTTTTGTTAGTTTAACGACAGGAAAAACGGTCGGTGCTCCCGGCGCATGGTCTAAAAGGGTTGTTCCTATTCTCATAATGAGTAATGGGTGTGTTTTGGGATTTACGTGCATTAAACCAATCAGAGTCTCATCTCCCATTCCCTTTAAATGCCAGTTGCACTCGCGCCATGGCAGATTCGCTATTTACATGACGGAATTTGATCGTGGAAAGAACGAATTTGTCTCCAGAGCGCAAACGCTCGTGCGCAAGCAGATCATCTACAGGACAAGCCAGATTCACCATATCTTTATGTACACAATAATAATCTTTTACATTGTAATCCTTTTATTTTAAATATTTGGCATGTTTGTGTGCTGCTGTTTGTCCCTGTGTGTGTTTAATAAGCAGAGTGTATGTGCGTTGTGGACCTGTCTATAGGCGCACATTACTAACGCGCTCTTTATAACAAAATAAAATATTGCGCCATTGACTTTAGACCAGGTTTCAGTCGGTCAATGGCTCAGTCTATTTCAGTTCCTCAAAATAGCAACGCTTCAACAATGCGCCAGAACACACACTCGTTCTCAGACCAGCAGCTCATGGGCGCACTAATGGGCGCAAATGCATTTGCTATTTAAAGGACAAGTTCGGTATTTTACACTTAAAGCTCTGTTTACAGATCGTTTCTGATGAAATAGAACGGTTAAGATTAAAATTTGGACAAATGCTGCTGTCCCGAGAATTTTAGGTTTCTTTTGCTTTCCCCCCCACCAGTAGACTGGGTGTATAGGTGCACTGGAACACTCCTTCCTAAAACACATTCAACTTTCGTTTACAAAGACGTGAAACTCACCGAGTGGTCAGGGGTGTTCACTGATATGCTCACACAAAAATCGCTGCAAAAGATGCTTTCCAACAGGTTTTATCGTAGTTTTTGTCCAACTCCATTGACTTGCATTGGATGTGCTGTGAGGTACGGTATTACTCCGCGCCGGAAACTGAAATGGGGTTCAGGGGTTGTTTTCTTCTTCTTCTTTGTGTTATTTTTTTACGGCGGATCGCAAACAATGAAATGCCAGTGGTTTGCTTGCAAAGGTGCATTATCGCCACCAACTGGGCTGGAGTGTCTATTATTCAAGCTCTCAACGGAAGAAGTGCGGGTGTGAGACGTTTGGAAAAATAGGTCCACAGTTTTACAACGAATGGTAAAACACCTGTTGGAAAGCATCTTTTGCAGCGATTTTTGTGTGAGCATATCAGTGAACACCCCTGACCACTCGGTGAGTTTCACGTCTTTGTAAACGAAAGTTTAATGTGTTTTAGGAAGGACTGTTCCAGTGCACCTATACACCCAGTCTACTGGTGGGGGGGAAAGCGAAAGAAACCTAAAATTCTCGGAACAGCAGCATTTGTCCAAATTTTAATCTTAACCGTTCTATTTCATCAGAAACGATCTGTAAACAGGGCTTTAAGTGTAAAATACCGAACTTGTCCTTTAAACAACGTAGCGCAGGACGTGAAAATGAAAACTGCGTCGGACTGAAACTAGCAAACACACTTGCGCCGGGTGTAAGATAGGGCCCAAAATGTTAAATATTTATCATATTGCAGTTCATATGGTAATACATTATTTTTATTTTTTTTTTGTTATTTTTATTTCCTATGCAGATGCACTCCCAAAATCAGAATACATCAGTCTAGAATTATTTTCAAATGGAACTATTCAAGTAATCTGGTAAAAAATTTATATATATTTGAAAATATTACTATAGAAAAACAAAACAGTCCCAATCCAGGTTGCTTGCTTTTGCATGTGCCAGCCGAGCAACTATAGCATTGAAATAAATGGGAATGCATGGGCATTATTTTATCCTCCTTGATAAAATCTGCTCACAACCCTTGAACTGACTGGTATAAAAGCATAACCCTTTTTGTTCTTAAATTCTTTAAATCATGCTTAATGCAACATGCATGTGCTTGTCTGATGTACTATTCAAAGAGTGTTTGAATGGTACAGCAGTTGTAGAGGCCTTTATGAAGGACAGAGCTGATAAATATGGATGAGGGGTTGAGTATCTAAACACACAAGCCCACCTGTGCTGTTAACCTCGTTGGAACATGAGGAACGACCATAAATTTACAGCAACAAATTAGCATAGCTGGGTCAGACATGGCTCGACGGCGCTCTAAAACACGCGTGGCCCGCCGGACCTCTGAATTACACGAGTTGCAATAACACAGCCGTGTATAATTGGGTGGAGGATCAAAGCTAAGCCTTCACCCGACATCACACACTCCCTGATTCACACGCCATGACCGTGATGCCAGCGAGAGAAATGTTTGCCTGCAGACCTGTTCAATGCTGGGATAACAAGTTTTTGGGGTAACAAGAATCTACTGGGTGAGGTTTGATTTATTTGGAAACCATACGTCCTCTTTTTTTCCCGGCAGGTATTTCTAAATCACTTTCTAACGCTTCAACCATTCTCTGTAGATCCTGGCGTCTTGAACACAACAAGTATATTATATACAATATGTGCAGTGTATTAGTCTATGACCTGGTTTCACAAACAGGGCTCAGATTAAGCCAGGATTAGCTCTTAGTTCAATTATTTGAATATAACATATTTAAATAGATTCACTAGCAAGGACCACGCCACAACTATGAAGAATTGCTTTATGGAATGAAGATGGGTTGAAAGGGATGGGGGAAAGGATGTTATGGTACTCCGTCTGGCTGATCAGGGAGTCTAGTCCATGGAGACTCAGAGTGGGGGCTTCGTCTCGGTAGGTAGTAAGCTTTGGTTACTTGAAGACCCCCCTGGATGCAGCCTGTGGAAGTAAAAAAGGGGGATGTTAGATATTGGGGAAGGGGGGGGGGGGGGGGGATTGGGGTTGGGGGAAGTGGGATGGATGGATGAGTTGAAAGGGGAGGGGTGGGTGGGGTCGAGAAACTGAGACGAACGGTGCAGTGAAGGTGGGTTCAGTGTATTTATACATAAGGGGAACGAGCTGATTAGTTGAGGTGTGTCCTTGCTCCCGAACGTCAGTTAACTTGTTAACTACATTTGTAGTGTTAGTAATTTAGATTTTTGTAATTTTTAGTAGTTTTTCCTTTTTTCAACAATATGTCTATATATATATATATATATATATATATATATATATATATATATATATATATATATATATATATAATTTTTTTATTATTATTATTATTTCAGTTTTATTAAAAAAAAATGAAATAATGAAAATTTTCTTAGACTTGTTCATTGTATCATACTGTATCTCTTCATAAATTGTGACCCTGGATCACAAAACCAGTATATTTGTGGTAATAACCAAAAATACATTGTATGGGTCAAAATTATCGATTTTTCTTTTATGGCAAAATTCATTAGGATATTAAGTAAAGATCATGATCCATGAAGATATTTTGTAAATTTCCTACTGTAAATATATTAAACATGTATTTTTGTGAGTGAATGCAGCACAATCGTGAACATAAATGGACAACTTTAAAGACGATTTTCTCAATGTTTCGATTTTTTTGCACCCTCAGATTCCAGATTTTCAATAGTTGTATCTCAACCAAATATTGTCCTATCCTAACAAACCATATGTCAATGAAAATCTTATTTATTCAGTTTTCATATGATGCATAAATCTCAATTTCAGAATTGTGACCCATGTGACTGGTTTTGTGGTCCACAGTCACAATTCAGAAGGGTTTTACAACAAGTAAGTGACAATTAATGTATATCCTATGAGCAAAGATCCCATGATTCACCGCTTGTTTTGTTTGGTGGGTTAGAGAAAATAATCATGAATATCTTCCCCATTGCAAAGACCCTAAGCAACACTGCTGTAGTATTGAGCATCTCTTCTCGCAAACATTCCAGAAAAAATAAATAAATAAATGTTTTAAAACTGCTTAATGTCTGCCTAACACCGCAGGCGTCAGCACAGTGTGAGCAGTGCATATCTTCAGTTTCCCACATGAACAATCTCATTCGTTAAAATGGTCTGCTAGCTCACTGTTTAAAACCGCCTGACCATCCAACACATTAACATCACCCAACGCTGCATGTGTTCATGTGAGATTAGAGAGATAAGTAGATAAATGCTGATAATGCTGGCTTTAAAATGATAACTGGATGTTTAATATACAGTAAAACTCAAGCTAAAATCAAATGGAATATTGGCTGAACCTGAAGCCATGATGGATTAAGCTGGGTTATAGAGCTCTGTTAAACTATCTCTGTGAAGCACAGCTTCTTTACAGGCATGAAACAGCTACTGAGGCGAATCCATACGGCTGGAGATGATGTCTGTGAGCAGAGATGCTCAATATTATCCAGAACTGCCTAGATCAACACTGAGAGAAAGAGCCTGAGCACAATTATACTGATCCTCGTCATAGCCGGTTTCTATCTACAGTTACTGTATTACAGTAATAATACTTGGGGGGTTTTCAACATAAAAGTACAACTTATGATATATGATATATACATGATATAGGTATATCCATACAAATTTTAAATGTTTTTTTAAACATTTTCAAAAAACATCACTTAGTATGATTTATAAGCTTTCCTTCATAGGGACCAAAAAGTTCCCCCACAAGGACAAGGATTTTGGATATTGCCATATTTGTGGGCACATTTTTGCCCCAGAACACACACACAACATTTTCTAAACTTGAAGGAGTGGTTGATTATGATTTCACTTTTCTAACTTTAGTTAGTGTGTAATGTTGCTGTTTGAGCATAAACAACATCTGTGAAATTACAATGCTCAAAGTTCAAAGCAAAGGGAGATTTTTTGCTTTTACAGAAATTGCTTTTTAAGGACTACAACAAACGGCTGGTAGAGACTACACCACATTCCTCCCGGGTTAGTGACATCACCAACCCTAGAATTTACATAAGCCCCGCCCCCGGGAACGCGATTTATAGATTATCAAGACAGAATATGCTAATCAATGACTAAGATAACTACACATCAGATACATAAATTCATCAACTAACCGTTCAGAAATGTCCTGTTGCTTCTACATGTTGTTCTTCTTGAGTCTCTCCATCATTGTCTGACTCCGGTTTGAACATAAAAGGCTAAAGGTTTTTGAAATTTTTCATGTGTGTGTGAGGTAAAAGAATACAAGCTCTTGAAGCTCCGCCCCCTGTGCCGGGAGAAGCAGCTCATTTGCATTTAAAGGAACAGACACAAAACGGTGTGTTTTTGCTCACCCTCAAAAAGTGAAAATTTTAACATGCTTTATAAAAATATCTGTGGGGTATTATGAGCTGAAACTTCACATACACACTCTGGGGACATTCATATTTTACATCTTGTGAAAAGGGCATTATACCACCCCTTTAAGAAACCTGTTTTAAATTGATACCAAATCACTAAAATCTATAGCAAGTCAGACCATGAATTCAATTCCAGACCTCTGCTTGACCTCTTTGTTCAAGGCTTATCCTACTTTAAAAATGTTATTTGTTCGAAATGAGAAATCAAGTCTCATCAAGCAGTGACACAGCATTAGGATTATCTTCTGGATGTAAATATGCAGAACAGTGCTCCGTAGTCTGCCAGTATTCAGGTTTTATTTGTTGCATATCAGTACAATTGCCATAAAAATAATAATTATCATTAAAAATCATTAAAACTAGATTAAAACCAGTGCCAAAACTCTATGATTTTGAAGTTTGTTTCATGATTTTCCAGTTAACCCCCTGCTGGAAGTTGCCGTCACTGATTGATTTCTGGATTGAAAGTGGATCTTTCATAGTTTAATAAGGCCAGATTAACTAAACAGGGCAAATTAATCCCATTAAATGCAGCAACGAGTCGGAAGTTCTGCGGGTGAATCTCCTGATAATGTGTATATTAAAGAACACAGAAGCAGCAGCTCATTTCCCTTAGGACCAACACAATCAATCAAGAGCGGCGCAAATTAGCATCAGGTCACAAACAAGCAGAGCCGCTGATAATCAGGCGAGGGTGATCTATAACAACAATTTATTCCAAATAAAGGAGAGTTTGATTTGAACTTGAACAGTAATGTCTGCAGGTATAGACCTCACTTATTTGTCTTGTACCATTTTTAAGCATATTTCATTTTTATTTATTTTTTTCTGCAAGTAAACTGCAATGTTTCTGAATGCAAACGCCAAATCGTGGACAGCCACATATGAAGATGCAGAGCAATGTCAGTAGATATAGCCACAGGCTCATTATATGAGCAACATAATTCAAAAAAAAAAAAAAAATGTCAGTTTACTTCTCTCGTTAGTCTTGTCTCTCAATAGACAACCCTTCCGGACACCAGACGCCAGTCAAACTACTGCTTTAATCAGCCAGAGGAAAACAGTAAGCGCTCAGATCTGGGGTGCGTTTCCCAAAAGCATTGTTGGCCAACTATGATCGCGGTTTCCATTGAACTCTATTGGTAACGACAGAACTTGCGATCATGCTTGGCTTTGGGAGACGAACCTCTGGCCTGCAAACCTGCTTCTTCTGCCAGACTCACTAGAGCTCTCGCTGCTGGCCGGCCGATGATCAGTGTTTCCAGGGTGATTATACCTCGGATGGCTTTGATGGAAGCAGAGATCCCAGCATGCAGATGTGCCAGATGACCAGGGCTGTGTTTCCCATCCAACACTATAACTCGCTGCTTCACTACTATAGTACGATGCATCGTTGAAGAAATCAACTAGCTAGTCACGACTGTTTCCCGAAACCATATTGTTTATTTAATGAATCTGTTTCAGATCAAATTAACGCTAGATGTTTTGCTATAAATTACGGACATGGCATCTAAAGACTATTTAAAAATTTTCTCAGTTATTTTGCTTTATTTCCAGATTCAGTCATAGACTCGTTCTTACACTAGAGCTCGTTCACACATGCGCACTCTTCAAAAACGACACTTTAAATCTCTTGACAAACTAAAAGACGTAAATTACATTTGTTTGTATTCTAAATAAAAGACACAGGTTGTACTGAATGTCAGATTGCTTATTTAACTCAAGATCAGGATTTATTGAGTCCACATGTCATGCAAACTAGAAACTCTGCTTCTAACCACAGGTCGAGATCTGTCGCTCAAACACACAACTCTGCGATGCTGTTTGTGAATGTTCGTTGGAACGATGGTTTCGGGAAACACCGACTCGTTGAACTGCTGATAACGACTGAACTTGTGACCATAGTTGGCTAACGATGCTTTTGGGAAACACACCCCAGGTTAGTTTAATACGGTTATAGAGCACTTTATGGAGTATGATATCTCAGGTTAAACTACATCTTCAACTTTATCCACAGAATCTGTCAAATGATGTGGATTAGCAATCCACATCTAATAATTTAGATTAATCCATTTTTTTTTTTAAAAACAACGGAAAACACATATACACCCATAATGGAAGCCCATGATGGGCTTTCAAAAGCAGAAATGTGAAATTTACTTTTTTTGTTAAATCACTTACACAGAATTTTCTGGGAAAAAAGCAACCTTTATCCTTATGGAGGAACTTGTTGTTATGTGTTACTGAAATAAGTTTGACTTGCCAACTTAATGCTTAATGGATATTTATAACTAATATTTAGTTTAATCGGTCGAGTGATTGGAGTGAGTTACTGCAGAATGATTATTGTAAGTGAAAATTCATATTTAAATCATAGTCATCATTTGCTGGTTGTGTGTGTGTGTGTGTGTGTGTGTGTGTGTGTGTGTGTGTGTGTGTGTGTGTGTGTGTGTGTGTGTGTGTGTGTGTGTGTGTAAATTTTACTACAGTAAATACACCATTTTTTTTTTTTTTTTTAGGATTTGAGTTGGATTTGGTGGAAAATTCCAGGCTAAAAGTTCTTAATGTTCCTATTATATATATATATATATATATATATATATACCGTATATATATATATATATATATATATATATATATATATATATATATATATATATATATATATATATATACCGTATATATATATATATATATACACTACTGGTCAAAAGTTTTAGATCGGTAAGATTTTTTATGTTTTTAAAAGAAGTCTCTTCTGCTCACCAAGGCTGCATTTATTTGATAAAAAAACAATAAAAATAAAAAAAACAGTAATATTGTGAAATGTTATGACAATTAAAATGACTCTTTTCTATTTTAATATATTTTAAAATATTATTTATTCTTGTGATCAAAGCTGAAATTTTCAGCATCATTACTCCAGTCTTCAGTGTCACATGATCCTTCAGATATCACTCTAATACAGGGCTGCCAACTCTCACGCATTGAGCGTGAGACTCACGCAATTGACACTTTTCACACGCTCTCACGCCACACATCCATTTTCTCACGCACAGAAAAATTGCGGAGCAAAGAGGTAATTTTAATATTAAACTAATTCTCAGCTCTTAGATTCCGTCAATTGTATTACAAATTCAGACAAAAATACGTTTGGCGCTTGTAAATGTGAAGTGACAGATCGCTGAGCGCCTCAGTTCAAGTGCACGTGAACCGATCATCTGTTACTTTTTTATTTAAAGATGCAGTACAACTTACCGAAAGTATACATAATATCGACCAATTAGTGTTTTTCAACCACGGAAAGAGGTCAATATAACAGCAGGAGAACAATTATGTCACATAACGTTACATTTACCTCAGGAAAGCCATTTAATGACCATAGCATGTTAACTGAATAGAAAAAATAGCTAGAGGAGATTTTGCTGAGCACTATATTACATATTTATTATATTTTTATATTTTTACTTATGTCATTAGATAATTGTTATTATAACAAAAACTGCATTATATTTAATTTAATTTGTTATTTTTAACCTTTAATAATACCAGCAGATTGGGCCCTCTATGTTTACAGCATTAGGTGAGATTATTTTTTTAAATAAAATTTAAAATAAACATGTATCCAAATTAGTCAATATTGAATAAAAATCGTAATCAAATCACAAGAATGGAATTGAAATCTTGAAATTTTTGTCAAGCAATAATAAAAACTGTATCCTACCAGTCATTGTACAATGTAGGCTAAACATTTTAACATGTTGTCACTAAACTTTTTAGTTGCCAAATGTTTTGACAATCACAATTACACTTATTGTGATGCAATATTTGTTTTTACCCCAATATTTGTTGTCATTATCAATGTTGAAAACAGTTGTGTACAATTTGTTTTCAAAATTATTTGATGAATAGAGTTCAAAAGGACAGCATTTATTTAAAATAGAATATTTTCTAACATTATAAATGTATTTACTGTAACTTTGATCAGTTTAACTCATCCTTGATGAATAAAAGTATTGATTTATTTTATTTCTTTCCCCCAAAAATAAAATTAAAATTCTTACTGACCCCAAACTTTTGAACGGTAGTGTTTAATGTTACAAAAGCTTTAGATTTCAGAAAAATGCTGTTCTTTTGAACTTTCTATTCATCATAGCATCATGAAATAAAAATGTAAAAAAAAAACAGTTTTCAACATTGATAATAATCATAAATGTTTATTGAGCATCAAATCATCATATTAGAGTGATTTCTGAAGGATCATGTGACACTGAAGACTAGAGTAATGAAGCAGCTTTGATCACAGGAATAAATTACACTTTACTGTATATTCACATAGAAAACGTACTGGTTACTTTCGTAACCTCGGTTCCCTTAGAGATAAGGGAACGAGTACTGCGTTGCAAACGCTTATGGGAAAACTCCTTTTCTCGAGAATATTGAAGCCTTTATTTTAAAACGCATTTGCTACAGCACAGGCGAGAGCATCAGACCCACATGAGTGAGCTGATAGGCTGTGCTGTGGGCAACTGCACGAACCAATGGCGGATAGACAGAAGCGCGCGAGCCAATCAGGGCGCTTGGCGCTCTGTCACTGTCAAGCGCGCGAAACTACACGTGACCATAACATATAAATACAAATAGAATCCGCCATTTGACAGGTATAATCGACTGAAGCGACAAACCTGCCATAAGAAAAATAGCACGGCAAGGCAACGCAGTACTCGTTCCCTTATCTCTAAGGGAACCGAGGTTACGAAAGTAACCAGTACGTTCCCTTACGAGAACGTTCTCTCGTACTGCGTTGCAAACGCTTATGGGAACGTTTCCATTTAAAACGCCGTGCTATTAATCTTTTGGCCGCTCTGACTCACCAGAGTTCCGGGAAGTACAGAATAGCCAGGATAAAAAGAGACCGAACATCGGGCCCATCAATTATCCGTAATAAAGACTGGCCAGAGCCAGTCATTTAACCCACAAGGTGATAGCCGTGTGTTTAATATCAAACTAGTCTGGGTCCGCAGAGCCAGAGTCTAGACTGAAAAGACTGTAACTGCAAAGCAGGGACATTAAAGTTATAATTCATCGGATCTGGCCAAAGCCAGTCACTTAGTCCACAAGGTGAAAACCGTGTGTTCAATATCAACTAGACTGGGTCACAGAGCCAGTGTCTAGACAGAAGAACTGTAGCTACAAAGCAAGGGCATTAAAGCTATAATTCAACAATGTGGACGGAGCGGATATCCGGCCGCCGCACATATGCTATAGATGGGAATACCCAAGTGACCATGGTTCAAAACTAGTCTGGATCCACAGAGCCAGAGTCTAGACAGAAAGAACGCATGTCTGCAGAGCAGGGACATCCAGATTATAGAATCTCACAAATGTGGACGGAGCGGACCAGCCGGCCGCCGCACAAATGTCTTCAATGGGAATACCACTTGACCAAGCCCACGAAGAGGCAACACCTCTCGTGGAATGAGCTCTAACACCTATGGGACAAGAGAGGCTCAGTGAGGTGTAAGCCAGGGCAATGGCGTCAACTATCCATCTGGACAGTGTGGTTTTAGTGACCGGGAGGCCCTTGGATCGGCCCCCGAAACACACAAAGAGCTGTTCAGACTGTCTGAAAGAGGCCGAACGCTCCAGATAAATTCTCAAAGCTCTGACTGGGCAAAGCATGAGAGAATCGCTATCCTCCTCGGAGGAGGGGAGAGCTGACAGAGAAATAACCTGGGCTCTGAACGGAGTTGAGAGCACCTTAGGAACATATCCATGTCTTGGCCTAAGAATGACCTTGGAGTCATTAGGACCAAACTCCAGACAGGAAGCGCTGGTAGACAGCGCCTGTAAATCCCCTATTCTCTTTACTGACGCCAGTGCTAGAAGCAGGGCGGTTTTCAGAGAGAGAGACTTAGGATCAGCTGACTGAAGTGGTTCAAAGGGAGGTCCCTTAAGAGCCCGCAGGACCAAGGAGAGGTCCCAGGCCGGAACAGACGGTGGCCGAGGCGGGTTAAGCCTCCTGGCGCCCCTGAGGAAGCGAACTATAAGGTCGCTTTTTCCTAAGGAGGCCCCGGCTTCCAATACGTGAAAAGCAGCAATGGCTGCCACGTACACTTTGAGAGTGGAGGGGGAGCGACCCGCGTCCAACATCTCCTGTAGAAAAGACAGTACTCTTGGTACTTCACAAGTGTATGGGTCGAGGTCTCGAGCTAAACACCAGCTGGAAAACACTGACCATTTACTGAGATAGAGGCGTCTGGTAGACGGAGCTCTAGCTTCCTTTATAGTATTCAGGACGCCCTCTGGGAGGTTCTGGGGTACCCGTTGAGTGGCCATACATGTAGGGCCCATAAGTCGGGACGGGGATGCCAGATTGTCCTGTTGGCCTGAGTCAGGAGGTCGCGCCTCACTGGGATTGGCCACGGGTCTGCTACAGACAGCTGCATCAACTCTGGGAACCAAACCTGGGTCCGCCAGAGAGGAGCTACTAATAGCACTGCGCTTTTCGTGTTCCTGATCCGTTCGATGACCTGAGGGAGCATCGAGACCGGGGGGAACGCATAGAGAGGAAGGTTGGGCCAGTCGTGGGCCAACGCATCCCTGCTCTTTGAGAAAAAGATTGGGCATTGACAGTTGTCTTCTGAGGCGAAAAGATCTACTTCTGCCTTCCCGAAGACCTCCCAGAGTAGGAGAACTGTCTGAGGGTGGAGAGACCATTCCTCTGGGGGAACTCTGCCCCGAGAGAGCATGTCTGCTCCTGTATTCAACGTGCCTGGCACGTGAGCTGCCCTGAGCGAGCGCAGATTGGTGTGAGCCCATAGCAAGAGCTGTGAGGCTATGGCAAACAGGTTGCGGGACCTGAGGCCGCCCTGGCGATTTATGTAAGAGACCACCGACATGTTGTCCGTCCGTACCAACACGTGGTGTCCCGCCAGGTATGGGAGGAATGTTTTTAGGGCTAGAAAAACTGCTCTCATTTTGAGGCAGTTTATGTGTAGGCGTTTCTCCGAGCTCGACCAGAGGCCGGAGGCAGGCCTGCCCTCGTACAGAGCTCCCCAACCGGAGTTGGAGGCGTCTGTTGAAATCATCCTCCTCTCTGAAACTACCCCCATGCTTACGCCCTGCTGGTACCAGCTGGCGTTTTTCCAAGGGGCCAGGGCTTGAACACAGCGCTGGTCCACCTTGATAATCAAGTGGCCTGAATGCCAGGCGTGGGGTGGCACCAGAGGAGCCAGCCACAGCTGAAGAGGACGCATACGCAGTAGGCCTAGTTGGAGTACTGATGATGCAGAGGCCATCAGGCCAAGGATCCTCTGAAACGTTCTGAGGGGTACAAGAGAGCCCTCTATGAACGATGCCGTGAGCTGCTGAATCGTTAGAGCACGGGCCGGTGTGGGCCATGCTCTCATAAGTACGGAGTCGAGAACTGTTCCCAGGAACGTGATACGTTGGCTGGGCAACAGAACACTCTTTGCAACATTGACCCTGAGCCCTAGACATTCTAGATGGCTGAGGAGCCAGGCTTTGTGAGTATGTGACTCCGCCTCTGACTGGGTCAGTATGAGCCAGTCGTCGAGGTAGTTTAGGATGCGCATTCCCCGCTGTCTCAGGGGGGAGAGAGCTGCATCCATGCACTTCGTGAATGTACGAGGCGCTAGTGCCAGTCCAAATGGAAGAACTGTGTACTGGTATGTCTGCCCCTCGAAGGCGAATCTCAAGAATGGCCTGTGGTGGGGGTTCACTTGAATGTGAAAGTAAGCGTCTTTCAGATCTACTGAGAAAAACCAGTCGCCTGGGCGAATCTGCGCCAGGATATGTCTGGTCGTGAGCATTCTGAACGGCCGTGACATGAGAGCCTTGTTCAGATGTCTGAGATCTAAAATGGGTCTCAGGCCGCCGTCTTTCTTTGGAACAAGAAAGTATCGGCTGTAAAAACCTGACTCGCTCAGAGAAGGGGGGATCTTCTCGATGGCCCCTTTCGCCAGCAGACTTAACACTTCGGTGCGGAGGACATGACTCAATGTGCCCCTTACCGTGGTTTGTATAACCGCGCGAAAACGCGGTGGTCTGCGGGCGAACTGAAGCGAGTAACCATGCTTTATGATGTTCATCACCCATACTGAAACTCCGGGGATAGCTTGCCAAGCTAGAGCCCGCAGAGCTAGAGGCATTATCATATCTGGAACACCCAGAGTGGGGGGCTCGAACTGACATGTATGCATGTGAGAAATTATGCTCGATTTGTGCTTTGTGTGGGTCGCTGTTAAAACAGCGTTTGTTTGCAGGGGTGCGTGACATGTGACGGGCCCATGAACTGCATTTAGAACTGCTGCAGCCGCCTGAACTGAAGAGGGAGCCGTGAGCAGTAGTCGAGCGATTTTTGGGGCTGGTCCGGCCGCAGCGGGACAGTGACCCCTCTTTGTGCCGGTTAGGACGGCTTCTTGGGCTCGTGATCGAGCGTCAGCTTCGGCCGCGGGCCCTGGCGCTTAGGGAACGGGAACCGTTTCGCTGGCTTCATGTGCTTACTGGTCTCAGCCGCTGGGCGGGGCTGGAGGACCTGGGACACCACTTTCTCAGGTCGCGGCGTGCTCTTGGGGTGCCGTTGGACTGAGCTGGAGCGCTTTGGTAGAAAGTGTCTCATGGCGCTGGAAGCCTTCTGAGCTTCAGTGAAGCGATCGGCGAAGCCGCTGACAGATGGGCCGAAGAGACCTGAGGCTGTGACGGGCGAGTCGAGGAAGGCAGTTTTATCCGCGTCCCTGATCTCGGTTAAGTTTAGCCAGAGGTGGCGCTCCATTACCACTAGGCTGGCCATATTGCGGCCCAGGGCTTGAGCGGTGGTCTTCGTGGCCCTCAGTGCCAGATCCGTGGCACTCCTGAGGTCTTTAAATGTGTCTGGGTCCGGGCCTGACTCATCCATGGAACGGAGAAGTTTGGCCTGGAAGGCTTGAAGCGTCGCCATGGCGTGAAGTGCAGAGGCGGCTTGACCGGCGGCAGCGTATGCGCGGCTGGCAATGGCCGAAGTAGTTCTGCACGGCTTAGAAGGGTGCACCGTCTTAGACCTCCAACTACCTGCAGTGGGGGGGCATAAGTGTGCAGCGACCGCTTCCTCCAGTGGGGGGAGAGACACATATCCTTTCTCTTCAGCGCCGTCAACAGTGGAGAGCGTAGAAGAGGCAGATGAGCGCGTTCGCGCTGAAAAGGGCGCGCGCCAGCATTTTGTGAGCTCTTCGTGAACCTCAGGCATAAATGGAGCGGCGCGCTGACGAGGGGCCTGCTGGCGCCCCGGCAGGTACCATTCATCGAGGCGGCTTCTGGCGGGCTCAGCTGGAGAAAGCCAATCGAGTCCCAACTCGTCAACAGCGCGAGACATGACACGGAGAAGTTCGGCGTCAATGCTCGCTCGAGTATCAGAAAACTCTAGCTGAGAGGGGGGGGCGGGGTCCGCGGAGCCCGACCAATCCTCACTCTCAGATGCCGCCATAGAAAGTGCGTCATCGACGTCATCCGGAGATGCGCCGAAAGAGACGAGTCCAGCCGCTTCAGACGAGGGGCGCTGCTCGCTCCGAGAGAACAGGACAGGCGAAGAAGGCGTGGGCGAGGCACGAGGAGAAAGGCCCGGCGTGCACTCGCTAAACTCACCGCGCTCAGGACGCCTCTGATCGCGCCGCTTCTTCCTACGGGGCTCGTGGGGCGCCGAAGACGGAAGGTGGGCGGAATCGGTCACCGTCGAAGACAGCCTTGAATGGAGAACGGAGACAGGCATCCCGTCGCAGAATTGGCAGCCGCCTTTCATGAGCGCTGCCTCGGCGTGCTCAGGGCCGAGGCAGGCCGCACACTGGGTGTGTCCGTCGGATGCATGCAGGGAGACCCCGCAGCTCTCACAGATGGAGAGAGGCATTATGCCGCGCTGTGAAAACAGCGGTTTGCTCTTTTAGATAAATATGCAATGAAAAGGATATAATTTTTCGTCGGATGCCACAGGGAAACGCTCGGCTGGCGAGATGCCGGGATGCGAAGCTGTTCCGCTGGACGGCTTTTCCACGACGAGGGCTTCTTACGACCGGAGAAAATCAGCGACGAGGTGAGTCGAGCTGAAGGAGATTAAATCTGTCAAATGGCGGATTCTATTTGTATTTATATGTTATGGTCACGTGTAGTTTCGCGCGCTTGACAGTGACAGAGCGCCAAGCGCCCTGATTGGCTCGCGCGCTTCTGTCTATCCGCCATTGGTTCGTGCAGTTGCCCACAGCACAGCCTATCAGCTCACTCACGTGGGTCTGATGCTCTCGCCTGTGCTGTAGCAAATGCGTTTTAAAATAAAGGCTTCAATATTCTCGAGAAAAGGAGTTTTCCCATAAGCGTTTGCAACGCAGTACGAGAGAACGTTCTCGTAAGGGAACAGCTGTTTTAAATTGTAATAATATTTCACAATATGACTTTTTGTTTGTATTTTTTAATCAAATAAATGCAGCCTTGGTGAGCAGAAGAGACTTATTTTAAAAACATATATATAACAAACTCCAAGCAAAATAACTCAGGCCTCTCACACAGCACTGCTTTACAGAGCCGTAGTGAATAGATTCAGTGGCAGCACATTGTAATTGCTTTGTTGGTCAATATTGTAATGCAATAGCCTATAATTTACGCTCAGTACGTCTCTTTTAGACAAATGAATAAGGTCAACATGCCATCAATTACAGTATTCAGAGTGCACCAAATAAGAAAAATCATTCTAACAAACACGCCTTTGAACATTTTAAAACATAGATCTATTTATTTACCATTTTCACACGAGGCAAATGTGCCGTGGAACAAACAAGAAAATTAGAGTCATTTTCTGTTTTGATGTTCAAGGACAGAACAGTATCACTATCAAACTTTTGATTTGGTTTCTGAATAATAGTAATGCACATAGAAGCATAACACAAAGTATTCCACACGTCAAAGTACACAAGCAAAGTGTGTGTCGGGTCGTAGAGGGAGCGAGACACAGACGGTGAAGGACGATCCATCCCTTCAGTTCATATTCAGGCATTAATATTGCATGACTTCAGAGCCTTTGGTTACAGAGGTTCCTTCTTTCACCGTATTTCTTGTGTCATAACTAATTCTCCCAGCTGATGGCCTCAGCTATTAAAAATTTACCTGAGTGCGCTCTCTGTTTGGACAGTTTTGTTTTAAACTATTCAGGGACGAAAGGGCAATTCGGTTTCTTATTGAAGCACTTATATATAGATGAAATCACTTTTTACAAACAAACAAGACAGCAATACTTCAGGAAGACTGGGAGAAAGAGCCACGCTTGTGAAAAAGAACTGCACTTTATATAAAGAGTGCTTTTTATGGAAAGAATATACTTAAGTATGTTTTTTTTTTAACACTTAATTGCTATTAAATGTATATAATAGTTATTTTTTAACCACGTACATTTTGAAATATGGTTAAAGTTACTGCTGAATGTACTAACAAGCATATATGGCAAACTAAAATATGCTTTAATGTCATTTCTATTGACACTTGTTTGTTATGCATTTAAATATATTTGTAATAGTTTAGTATTTAGTTTTGCAATTTAGTATTTAAAATATATTAACTTTAATGTAATATCGAAAAACACTACAGTTAAAATTATAATCAAGTATTTAACGTGCTTTAGTATGCTATTTAGCATGTCAAAATAAGTATACTTGTTTGACAAGGTATGCTTTGCTTTTTATGGAAAGAATATACTTATGTATTTTTTATCGACACTTAATTGCATATTGATTGCTATTAAACGTATTGAACCACGTAGGTTTTGAAATACGGTTAAAGTTACTGCTGAAAGTACTGACTTTAAATGCTTTAAATGTCATTTATATTGACACTTGTTTGTTATGCATTTAAATATATATTTGTAATAGTTAAGTTGCAATTTAGTATTTAAAATATATTAACTTTAATGTAATATCAAAAAACACTACAGTTAAAGTTATAATCAAGTATTTAACGTGCTTTAGTATGTTATTTAGCATGCCAAAATAAGTATACTATACATGCTTTGCGATGACAAAATATAATTAAAACATGATCATTTAAAATGTGCTTTAAAGTAAAACATTTAGTTTGGTATAACTACAAAGTGCACTTTTTAAAAGGGTACTTAAGTGTGTTAAAAACTTGAAAGTGAACTCTCTTTGTTCTTTTATTTGCAAGAACAGTTTTTTTTTTTTTTTTTTTATTACTTTAAGATCTGAAGTACACCAAAGTATAGTTTAAATACAATTAAGTGCACTTCTTTTCCACAAGGGCGCTGATGATATTACAGTTACGATCTCAGTCTTACACAATCAAAATATGAGATTTATTAAGTCTGATGAAAGTCAAATATTACTACTTGTTGTCAAAAGGCATATCACTTGCCTGATAGTTATTTTTCCCCTGTTTTGCCTTATTTATCAGGCATTAGAAGTGTGGAGCTGTACGTGTGAGGACTGTACCTCCTGTTGATCACTAACAGCTTGTCTCATGAACCCAGATGTGTGCTTGAAAGTTGTGTGATGCCACGACAACTTGTCCTCTATGGAGTAAAAAACGCACAGACAGACCTTGAGGCTGGTGCCTCTTTTAGTACCAAACCTTTTTTTTATTTTTTAAATGAAACTCAGCATTTCAAGGGTCAGAACATGTCTACGCACACGGCAGTGAACCCAGTGAACCAGCAGAAGAGTCTGTTTCTGCAGTCATTACGAGTTTACCACGGGTATCATGCCAAAAGACAAACCACGTCATCCAACAGCGTCACCTTTGTCCTCTAAACCTACAATCACATCCACAATTTGAAGGGAAACCCAATTCAGACCGACAGAACAAAAGAAACTGGTCAAATTCAGCTCAAACATGCAGGACTGTCAGGTTCAAAAGCAG
Source organism: Squalius cephalus (assembly GCF_949319135.1). Taxonomy (NCBI): domain Eukaryota; kingdom Metazoa; phylum Chordata; class Actinopteri; order Cypriniformes; family Leuciscidae; genus Squalius; species Squalius cephalus. The sequence goes on along the minus strand of NC_137126.1, from coordinate 2,297,449 downwards.
TGTTGAAGTGAAGGCTGGTTTGTGCAGAGAAATACTACTAAGAGAACACAAGAACAATAACATCTTTCGTTTCAGGGAATAAGACACATTTTTCCTTCAGTTTGTCCATAAGTGAGAACGAGGTGACTTGACACCACTAATGATGCACAGAAACACAGTAAAGCTGCATTCAGACGCGACTTTGATTCCAGAAAATTGCCGTCAAATTGCAGTAACATGTAAGGGAACGTTTAAATTCTGCCATCAGTCTTTTCATGTCATTCCAAGACAAACCCATATGACTTTCATCATTGCTGAAACACACATACATTTTTTTGTTTTTTACAAAAGCGGAGAGATTTCCATCCCTCCACTGAAAGTCAAAAGCTCACAGGGAACGTTCTGGCAAGGTTCTCTCAAATTTGGTCTACTATATGCAGGTATTTACCATCATTACAAATTATAGATAGATTATTAGATTTTAATTTAGATATAAGCTTTGTACAAAAAAACATGGTATGACATTTAGCTTTATTACAGTTTTTCTCGATTGCTTAAACACTATAACCAGGCTTTTGAACTAAAATGTCAAAACCATAATGCCATTTATCAAGAAGCACACCCATTTCACTAAACTATAAACACTATTCCCTGTTTTGACACATGATTCAGATTTGTTGAACTGTCACTGCAAAACTCTACACACGAATCCCTTCATTTCTCATTGCTTAGACCATGTTGTCATATAGAAAGCACTAGCATTCAATATTGTTCACTCAAGTCAGCACAGCTTCAGCTCAGTTAGCACACAATTACCCAAGTGGAAACACTAAGAGTCAAAATTTAACACACATCAATCAGAACCTTCAATAGATATATAAAAGGGCCCAAATCAGTTTATTGAGTTTTGGAACAATGGATCCAGAAAGACATGAAGGAAGAGGGATAAGAATGAGGAGGAGGATGAAGGGCAAGGGCAAGAAGACAAGCATTCTCAGATGAAATTCAAGCCACTCTAGTTGCCCATGTCTTTATCAATGGTATGACTATGAGGGAGGCTCGGCTACGAGTAAGGCCAAATTTGAGTCGCTTTACTGTCGCCTCGAGAACCTTCAGGGAGGTGTGGTGGCAAACAAAATTCTATCACTGAATAAGACACAAACATTTCCAATAGTCTTTGATGAGGTGTATTTTCTTGCAAGAAAAGGCCAGCAGTCGTACAGTCACACAGAGTGGCACAGAGTGTGACAGTGAAGGGAGGGTATCCTTTCTCCTTTATAGTCTCGACTCCCAGAATGTTATCTTTCTTTATGATGGTATTTCAACCATATGTGGAACATTCTTAGACGTGTCCATCATATTGTCTCCTTGAGTGGAGGCCCTCCTGTTACGTCCCAACACTCTTTACCATTCCAATACAATTCCATATTAGAATAAGGTTTGTGTGTGCTCTTTGACTGTCATATGATGGTCACACACATCTTACTGTAAGTAAATATAAAAAAAAATTTAGAGGAGAGAATATTAAAAAAAAAAGTAAAACAGGGAAAAAATGTTTGTTTTGTTGTGTGTGTGTTGTACTGTGTAGTACATGAATGGATAAAAATGTGCCAGTGTATCCACTGGTTGTGTATTTTGTGTTCATCATGTGAAAAGGTTTGTGAGGGGGGGAACCACAAGCAATATAACTTACCAGTTTTGGAAATGTTGTCTTGAATGTATTGCACCAGTGTGTTAGACTATGTTGCAGTGTGTGTGATTTTGAGGGCTTGTGTGTCCTGTCTGAGGGCAAAGTTTGGTTTTTCAGCAAGAGTGAATGGTTTTGAGTGTAGAGTTTCATTTTGACCTGAAAATAGGATGTTTGGGGAACTGGGTGAGACGTTATGGATTTGTGTTTACAGTTTTGAGAATACGAGGCAGAGTTTCAAGAAATGTGTTTAAGCAATCGAGAAAAGGCATCAGCAAGCACATTCTCACATCCCTTCTTGTGCCGAATTTCCAAATTAAAACCTTGTATCAAAAGAGACCAGCGCATCAGTCTTTGATTTGAATTCGACATCCGGAACAGAAAAACCAGGGGATTATGGTCAGTATACACCAGGATAGGGACATTACAAGCATCAAGATAAATTCCGAAATGCTGAAGTGCAAGCAACAGCGCAAGAGCCTCTTTTTCGATTGTACTATAATGTCGCTGCGATTTCGTAAACTTCCTTGAAAAATAGCATACTGGGTGATCAATTCCAGTAACAACTGTAAGCAATGCATTAAAATCTGATTGGAGTATATTTTGAATTTGGGTCGGGTTTTTGAAGTATAAATGACGGTATTGTCTGCATATAGAAGAACTGAACAGTGTGAAAGAACTGAGGGACGATCATTAATGAATATAGAGAAAAGAAGGGGACCCAATGTTGAGCCCTGTGGTACACCTCTTTCTTGAATAAATAAATCAGATTGTTTCCCTTGAATAACAACACATTGTTTTCTGTTATGTAAATTATGTCCAATTATTTGTTCCTATGTATTGTGGAGTGTTCTATGTTGTGTGTTCTTGTATTGGATGCCATAGTCATTGCACTGTAAAACAAATTTACCTACGGGTACAATAAAAGTAACCTAACCTAACCTAACCTAACCTAAATATAAATTAAACCATAGTAAAGAGTTTTGAGAAAGACCAACTGCATGTAATCTGTCACCGTAATCTGGTCTTTAATAATGCTCTCAAAACGTCTCAAAAAACCTTTTTTGTAACATTTAAGGCTGGAATACACTACACGATTTTTGCCGCGATGTGAGATCTGGGTGAGTCGGCAGTAGTTGCGAAACGTCTGTGCCAGGAGTTGACAGAATTCACAGAAATCACAGTGTATGTGTCACACACACAGAAGGGAACAGACAGATGATAAGGTGAAATGGTTTATTCAAGTAAAAGCAGAGTGATGGGACAACAGCGGGAACCAGATGATGGTGAAAGGATGGGGACTTGATGATAGGTGATGAAACTGGATGAACAAGATGACTGGAGATCGGGATGACGGACAGGAGACAGGACAATCCCCGGTGAGTGTTCAGGTGAGGAGTCTGACTGTTTACGTCGCAGTAACGTTGACTAGACGGTGATGCAGGTTGATATAGGCTGTGTTGATGAGGGAGTGCAGGGAATCAGTATCAGGTGTGGCGATGGCTGACTGAGTGCAGGTGGGGACCAGAAGGGAGTCTGGGAAGTGTAGTGCAGACTAGGGCTGTCACTTTACGTTCGATAATCGATTGCACAATCGGTCGGACCGACCAACACAAGTTTCAAAAATGAAAATAGGGAATCGATTTTAACGGGCTTCTCGGAGCGCGTCCGGCTCGTCACGATACGCCCGCAGTGAATGGACCAGGACATTTCCAGAGCACTTCATGCTTCCTTCATTCTCCAGCAGGATTTGCACCTGCCCACACTGCCAAAAGAACCAAAACCTGGTTCAATGACCATGGTATCACTGTGTAATTACTGTGTGATTTCATGTAATATTCTAATTTTTGAAATCCTGTTTTCGTGGGTTTTATGAGCTGGAAGCCCAAATTATGTACAAATAAACAACTAAATATTTTAAATCCTTTAAGTTGTGGGCCCTGAATCTATAATCTATGGAAGTTTAACGTTTTGAATGGAATTATGGAAATAAATAAACTTTTCCATGATATTCTAATTTTTTGGAAAGGGTCTGTGTATGATGCATTGCTAATAATTACTGTACATAATGCAGTCATAATACGCTGACCAGACAATGGAAATCAAGGGTGCGAAGTCACAAAGGTTGAGAAAAAAAATGGATCGGGTAAAGACAAAAAAGAAGGAAAAACTTACCATAGAGATCACGGATCACAAGCTTAATAAATGTGCTAGAAAACCCAGAATCTGTGGTTTGTTTAGTAATTGTTTGCAGCAGTTTCAGTATTCACACAGTTAGGGTTAACGCAGCTCACTTCACTCACAGGTCGATAAATGCAGAGATCCTTATAAATACGGAAATATCACTGAAGAATGTGTCACGTGTTTCTGTTCAGTGTTTTGTAGTGTAGTGTATGTTCCTCAGTCATGTACTGTATGATGACCAGCTTTTCTCTCTAATCATTTACAAAGTCGGCAAGTGTATGAAGCCCGCTGTTTAAAAATCTGTTCAGATTTGAAAAGTCGTGTCGTGTATTCCAGCCTTAAGTTTGTCTGAAGTTTTGTAAATGTTACTTTTTTAGAATGTTCAGAGAACATTCAAAAGTAACATTATGTTTGAACAATGATAATGCTCCCTGGACATTCATATAACCAAGAAAATAATAATAATAATAATTTTAAAACATTAAAAAACTGGAATGTTCACAGAAGCAAGCATGTTTGAGCTTCCGTTTACCATTTTTGAAGTTGATTGGTTTGTTTTTAAACTAAATCCTAAACGACTGTGTCTCTTCAGAACACTTGATTCATGTGGATTACTTTTTAATTACATCTTATTAACTAGTGTTGAAGTGTCAAAGCTTTGGGTGACTGGATATTAATTGGAGGGACAGAAATCTCCAACCCGACTCTGTCGGGGAAATATAACTATTGTACAAGGTGGTCATTTAGAATGAATTCGTACTGTGATTGTGAATTGCATGATTAAGATAACTTAACCTTGAAGTGTAAGCAAAAGATCTATAACAAAAAATACGAATGACATTGGAAATTCACTAGCCACCAATTCACCAAAATGTAGGACAGTTACAATTTGTCATTGAGGTTGTGTTGACATCTCTCAAGTTTAATTAAAATATCTTCTGAGGTCCATAAGGTGAATAAATATTGATAGAATATTAATTTAGGCTGGACTATCTCTTTAAGTGGCAGTAACACTAGTATTTTAATTCCGTAGATTTCATTAGGTTTATTTACGCATAGCGCTGCATTCTTGTACTCAGACCTGAGAAGTCACACACTGAGAAGGTCCATGACCAATAAAGGGATCTAAATTTCACAGACTGACCTCTTGGCTGAATTATATGTTGAATTATGTTTCAATTACGTATCTCTAATTATGAATCTAATGCATGATCAAAAGTCTAGTGTGACACAGCTTTACCGAGATCAATCCCGAATTGCAATCAATGATCAAGTCCCCCTGTGGTGAAAATCAAGTTTTTAATGTTGTTTATATGTCTTTTTAATATGCTTTAAGACAAACCATGTGTAAATTCATAAGTCGACACCATTGCTGAGTATTTTCTCCTTAAAACTGCAGTGAACCAAAGACAGTCTCAAAAACACGCTTTGAAATCGCTGGTGTTTCTGACGTCACAAACTGCCTTGTAACCAATCAGATCAACGTGTGATCGTCAACCAGTGGATCTCTGAGCTGAGTGAGTGGAGGCGGGGCTCATTTGCATATTCATAGAACCACGCATACTAAATGAGGCAAGAGTGTCGAGTTACATTCAAGATATTTTAAGGCATGATTGTTTTTTTGGGTTTTTTTTTCAAAAACAAAAAAAGTTTAAATATGTCATTTTGGTGATCAAAGATGAGTTTTAAGGGATACAATTATTGACTAGAGGGGGATTTTAAGGATTTGATTTGATTTTTAGAGGGTTTTTTTTTTTTTTGTTTTTTTGTTTTTTTTAGGAAGCCTCAGTAAGTAGTATTAGGTTTAGAGACTTAACCATAAGTATTAAACATATAAAAAAATGAAGTGTGCAACTCCCTGGCTGTAAATTAAAGTTGGAGATAAAGACTCTGGATGCGAGTGCAGAGAAATCATCACAACTCTGCATTATACAAGATTCCCGGGAAACGATGCCCAGAAGAAAATCTATCAAAAGGCTGAGTTGTCAGAATCTGATTCATCCAGGCGAGAGGAAGGGAGACCAAAATGAGGGTTGGGTTTTGTTTTTCTGCCGATGTCGCGATAAATGTAGGAATCAGTGGTTTCCATTTTCAGAGGGGAAAAAGAAGATGAAGAGAAAAGGCTGTGAAAGTAAGAGGAACAAAGGCGGATGCTGACACAGTCTGCAGTGATTTTCTGTTTTTCTCAGAGCTTTAATGGGAAGCTTTATAAACTCCACTGCTATGGGCTGATGTTCATGGGTCAGTCCTGAAGTGGCCTTTTATATCTTTAATATTATATCATGGGGTTAGGGTTGATATTATATTATCTTCAAGGACAGTTTTTATAGAATATATTTTTAAGATAAAGCACATAAAGGCTGAGTAAAACTACATCCATACAACTCACATTGATTTAATTCAAGTCATCTGAAGCAATACGATCACTTTGTATGATGAACAGATAGATGTGTAAGTGATCATTCAATCTCAAATCAAACCAAACCCTTGAAAACCTCATGTACAGCAAAGCTCAAATGTAGTGACACATCACTAACATCATTAAACCTCTTTGGTTCTTGCATGTCATGTGACTGATTGTCATGATGTCATGAAACAAGCACCAGTGAATGAAGTGATGTAATGTTTCGAGGTAAAACGGTAGAGCAGACATCTTCTGTAATGTATGTGTATAAAATATATTATTTATTGCAATTATTGAGCATAAAACACAATTCATTTGAATAAAAAAAAACATAGATTGCCCCCCCCCCCCAAAAAAAAAATCAACCTTTTGTTGAAGTTGCTAACTGTTAGATCCTCTAACTTGAGCTCTTTAAGTTCATTTACTAGCTATTGTATATAAATAATCAAGTTATATTTAATGAAGTTTAAATGTTTGAGCTTGACAACAACATATTTCTTAAAATACAACACAAGCACAGATTATTCATGCATTACAGTTCAGATAGTACTGCAATTCATCAATATCCCTGAACAGACACACTATAGTGACACATAATAAAGCAAGCTGTGAACTCATTGTGAATCTATTTAAGGGGTGTTTACTCAACACGGTTTTCAACTACAAACGTAAAACTTTTTATGTTTTTTGGCCGTTCATTTACACGACAACAGCGTTTTGGGCGCCTGAAAACGGGTTTCAAAGTGCAAGTTTTTGAAAACGGTCTCCGTGTAAACAACAAAAATGCAAATCTCTGAAGACGATGATGTTATGCACATACGTATTACGTGTTCCGTTTATAGTGTTTCATCGCCATCTACTGGCCCGGTAGCAGAATACAGCGTTTTTAGTCGTTTTCGCGGATCCGTGTGAACGGGGATCGATTTGAATGGTGTCGTCTGTACGCGGAAAACTCAAATGAAAAACTTCTCAGTTTTAAACATGGCGTTGTTGTGCAAACGTACCCTCAGACTCTGTCATCAGCAATATTTACAGTATGAAGCATTGAGAACAGATGTTATTATGTGTGTTGGAAACTGTGTATACTTTTAATCTTACAGTTAAATCCGACCTCTAGTTCATAAACGCCAGAGGAGAACTGGCCCCCGACTGAGCCTGGGTTCTCCCAAGGTTTTTTTTTTTTCTCCATCAGGTCACCTGATGGAGTTTTAGGTCACCATTAGGTCACCTGATGGAGTTTTAGGTCACCATTAGGTCACCTGATGGAGTTTTAGGTCACCATTAGGTCACCTGATGGAGTTTTAGGTCACCATTAGGTCACCTGATGGAGTTTTAGGTCACCATTAGGTCACCTGATGGAGTTTCAGGTCACCATTAGGTCACCTGATGGAGTTTCAGGTCACCATTAGGTCACCTGATGGAGTTTTTTCGGTTCCTTGCCACTGTTGCCTTTGGCTTGCTCAGTTGGGGATATTTAATTTAATTAATCAATCAACAATACTATTGATCAGCATTACCAAACGTGGACGTTTTCCACTAGAAACAAACATTGATGTATTATTTTAATTTAATACTGTGAAGCTGCTTTGATACAATCTGTATTGTGAAAAGCGCTATATAAATAAACTTGACTTGACTTGACTTGACTTGAATCAAACGCCTGCAGAAAATGTGAACGTGAGAATTGAGTCAGAGTTAAGTGACACTATCATTATGAAAACAGAGCATCTGGAGATGTACAGTATGAGGAGTAAGTGGTTAATGGGGTGAGACAATGAAAGCTGACCTTTAAAGTAAAGCAGAGGATGATGTCTGTGGCGCTGGATTCAGCAGGCTGAAAAATAAGCATCCTTCTTCTACACCGTACTACTGAAATTACAGGCAATCTGTCATAGCCGTCCTGAAGAAGCACGTGAACAGAAACGGGTCATTCAGAAGGAACGTTCATAATGTTTGAACAATTATGAAATGGAATGTTCACTTAAAGGGGTGGTTGATTATGATTTCACTTTTCTAACTTTAGTTAGTGTGTAATGTTGATGTTTGAGCATAAACAGCATCTGCAAAGTTACAACGCTCAAAGTTCAAAGCAAAGGGAGATATTTGCTTTTAAAGAAATCGCTTTTTAAGGACTACAACAAACGGCTGGTAGAGACTACACCACATTCCTCCTGGGTTAATGACATCACCAACCCTAAAATGTACATAAACCCGCCCCCGGGAACACGATTTATAGATTATCAAGACAGAATATGCTAATCAATGACTAGAAGATAACTACACATCAGCTTCATAAATTCATCAACTAATCATTCAGAAATGTCCTGTTGCTTCTACATGTTGTCACTTCTTCTCGAGTCTCTCCATCATTGTCTGACTCCGGTTTGAACATAAAAGGATAAAAGTTTTTGAAATTTTCAGTGCATGTGTGTGTGTGAGGTAAAAGAACACGAGCTCTTGAAGATCCGCCCCCTGTGCCGGGAGCAGCAGCTAATTTGCATTTAAAGGAACAGACACAAAACGGTGCGTTCTCAAGAATTGACAGTTTTAACATGCTATATAACAATATCTGTGGGGTATTTAGAGCTAAAACTTCACATACACACTCTGGGGACATCAGAGACTTATTTTACATCTTGTGAAAAGGGCATTACACCACCCCTTTAACGTTCGTATAACCAAGAAAAAACAGGACGTTTTGAATGTTCACAGACCATATTCATAACGTGATGGGAATGTGAGCAAAATGTTTCAGGACATATTTTTGTTCGTGATCTATCTATGCAAAGTCATCATTGTTACAAACCTACACAACTTTCTTTCTAACGCGGGACACAAACGTATGATGTCCAAACTGCTCCTTTTTTATGTAAAATAAAAGTAGATCATGTAATGACCAGTGACAGAACAAATATCAATAAAAGCACTCCTGAAATCATATGATACACTCAAAAAAAGGCCTAAATGTAAGATTTATACATATAAAATTCCCATTTATTTGGATTACACAGTTTTAACATAAACAAACTAAACTTCATGTGATGCATATTTGTCAGTCATACTATTTAAATAATCATATTTTCAAAATGCATTTATTGCTTAGAATCAGAATAACTCTGTTGATTGTGAAAGCAATTTGTTAAAAGTATGAACATTAAAATATGACTAGCTGTGGAACAAGCAATAGTCAAAGTTATGAGTTTGAAAAACAAATTGTATGTATTGATGGTACATAAATAAACCTGGTTATTGTGTATTTAGAACATCCAGTTTATTAGTGCTATCACAGATATCTGACCGATGTGTGCCTGACAAATATGCATCACATCAGTTTGCTTGAATGTTAAAACTGTGTAATCCAGATGGATGGAAATGTTAAATATGCCATTCAAATCTTAAACGTAGTCTAGCTTTCATGGTGCTTTTGTCCTTCAAAACATTGTATGTTGTGTTCTAGAAAGAAACTCATATGGGTTTAGAATCCTTTAATTTTCCTCGACAAACAACACGAATAAACAAAAGTGTTGGGAAAGCAACCGCATTGACTTGTGACTCTTGTCTTCTTCTGTGATAAACAGCCGTCTATTGTTTGTCACATCCCTCATTATGGATCACTTCTGTCCAAAGACGTGCTTTAACTAACAACATCTCTCTACAGAACGGTGCGCGGCCCTGATCAAATGTCTGTTTGCCCATTGTGTTAGTATCAACCGTTTGCTCTGCACTCGCAGCACTTTCCATTTTAAGATCTATCAGAGTTCCTCTTTTATTTGAGAGCCAGTATATCCCCTGTCAAATAATTTTGGTTTTAATTCATCAAAGGTTTGCTGCTGCCTACAGAAAGTTGATTAAATCCATTTATAAACCTCAAAGTCTTGATTTGTTGACTGAAGTGTCCACTGTTCAGACATCTAGCGCTCTTTCACACCGCACGGAAAAACCAGGCTGATTGTTTCACTCCTCAAAGTTGCTATTAAAGTGACAGAGAGAGTTATAAATGCAAATGCGGTGGAGCCGGTGTATTTTACCATGAATAATTGAGCGCGGAGACTCTGTTGGGGGAGCTCCAATCAAACAGATGCACAATTTGTTGAGCACCCTTATTAAACACACCACAGAAAGTTTACTGTTCCAAAATTTTACATTCATGCAATGCGGCAAATGTGATAGATGAAGTTTCTGCAGAGGAATGAGAAATGCATTATACTCGCGTTCGCTTCAGTTGGTTCGTCTGCACCGAGTTCATACATGAACAAAGTGGACTGACTTCTAATATCCATGCAGTCATTTGAACATGTTCAGCCTCCATGGCCAAAAACGAGCCATGCAGGAAATGAAAGGAATAGCACAAGCTGAGTGTACAGTAATGCATTTACAATGGAAGTCTATGGGGCAAGAGTTCAAGAGAAAGTCCCGGATACAACTGTGTTGTTTTAATAACAAAAAAAATGTGCCTCACAATTGGTTTGACATGCTCTTCATAATAATTGAAGTGTCTGACAATTAAGTTTGATGTCAATATTTTACTAAGCTAGCACTGTGACTCTCCAATAGGCTTAAAACACATTTTGCATAAAATAATCAACTTGTAACTTAGATCACTTTTGGTATTGAAAAATATATTAATAATCAGTCAACCAAAAAAAAAAAAAAAAAAAAAAACTGTAATTAATAATCATACTCTGTCTTCCAGGTTCTTCTAATTGCCCTTGCATTGAGGAGTGGAAACTAATTATCCACAAACCTCCTTCAATTAGTGTGACATTTTGAAAAGGTTAGACAAATCAATGGAAAGCGTGCACGTTGTGGTTGTGGCCTGGGTTTCTCTGACAGCTGTAGAGGCTCATCTGTTAAAGCGCAGGGTTTATATGTTTCTATGAAGCCGCAGCGAGCTGCATTAACCCTCGGCGAATCGACGAGTTTAGACACTGCAAAGCATGAAGGGCATTCCTCATCTGGAGCAGTCTGTCAAAGTCAACTGTGCCATTTATTCAGTGAAGATCCACACAGTGAAGTCTTGAGCCGAGGAGTTTGGGGTAAAATTGATTAAAAGTGACTTTTACATTTTTGCAAAAAATATTGCTATTTTTCAAAGAATCCTGATTTCCACAAAAATATGAAGCAGCAACATCGATATTAATCCTAAATGTTTCTTGAGCATCAAATCATCATATCAGAATGATTTCTGAAGGATCATGTGACACTGAAGACTGGAGTAATGATGCTGAAAATTCAGCTTTGATCTCAGGAATAAATTATGTTTTCCTTAAAAGACGATAGAAGACAGCTGTTTTAAACTTCAATAATATTTCACAATATTACTGTTTTTACTGTATTAATAGATGCAGACTTGGTGAGCAGAAGAGACTTATTAAAAAAAATTGTTCATCAATGAAGACAGGAGACATATCTCCAAACTTTTGAACAGTTTATTCTATGTATCATATTTTTACTACTTTAATTCATTTTACTCTAATTCATTCCTTTTATAACTGTTTTAATTTCCCTTGCTTTTATCTTGTGCTTATTTTCTATGCAAAGCACTTTGAATTGCCATAGTGTGGAATTTTAATTCCTTTCTATGTAAAGCACTTTGAATTGCGAAATGTGCTATATAAATAAACTTGCCTTGCCTATAGTGTCTTCACAATGAGTTTAGTTTCAATATAAAATTAAGCGAAATTGTGAATACTGTTATGTTTATATTAGACTTGTGTACAGGTAAAATGATACACACATATATATATATATATATATATATATATATATATATATATGGAAAACAGTTTTCGGACGTTCTGATTGAGGTTTGCATATATATATATATATATATATATATATATATATATATATATATATATATATATATATATATGTATATATATATATATATATATATATATGTATATATATATATATAGTATATGTAGGTAAATACGGGTTCTTATATTGGTGCACTTAAATGACATGATTAAATATCATTCTTCCTGCAGTTCATTAAATAAATAAAAAACTTGCCATGATTGTTAACTAGATTCTGACTGTATTTTACTACACTGATTTCATATATAACATTGCCTTGATTGAATTGAAATTGAATTGAATTGAATTGATTGAAATTATTGTTCTTCTGACTGTTCTTGTCATTTCAAGAGATGCAAATATCAACATATAAATACAATTTGTCAAAGGCTGAAAGATAGTATATTATCATATTTCCGAGCTATCACTGAGAACGGACTCATCAGTTCTGTCTTCACACTTTATTCCCGCGTCTGCTCTGAGAAATTCCTCGCCTCACATATAGAAAAGGCCAGACAAAGCAGTTCGGATAAAAACTTTCATCTTGTCGTTTTTTTAATCTTCTCTCTGTCTTTCTCAACATTCCCGAGCGCTTCAGGTAATAAATCACGTCTGAGACTGGAGGTGAGCGCTTGAGCGACGGTCAGCGAAACGCTCTCTCTCTCTCTCTCTCTCTCTCTCTCTCTCTCTCTCTCTCTCTCTCTCTCTCTCTCTCTCTCTCTCTCTCTCTCTCTCTCTCTCTCTCTCTCTCTCTCTCTCTCTCACTCTCTCACTATTTTATTTTAAGCAGCTTGCGAAAGCATGCTGAGACATAAACACAAAAGTGTTTCTGCTACCACCCGTGGTGCTTTCAATATTTTCTTGATTTTTTTTTTTTCTCTTTCTAAATAAGTGCAGCAAAGCTAAAACACACATTTGAATGAAGTGTGATTTGCATCGTAACCAAGTTGAGCACTACATTTTTGCTAAGGTGTTCTGAATGCTGAAAAGCCCTAACATGAGCTCTAGTAATAGGGATGCTTGCTTTAGTAAACGCCACTAAATTGCCGAGGGCCTTCAAGACCGAGTTGAGTTTTGCTGACACATCCTCTTCGGTTTATATCAATACCGGCTGTTGCACATAAATCTTGATGAAAGACAAACATGAACTTGTAATACAAAAGGAGCCCAGCCGCTTTGCCAATGATCAATATTTCCAACCGTTCGCTTATTTTTCAGCGAGGACTGCTGATGAGGTCTGACTGTAGTTCTTCATTACAGGGATATAGATTCGGTTCTATCAAAGAGCTCTTGACATGTGAAACTAACTCTATTTTAAGACGGCTTTCATTGGTATTTCATCACCAGAGCCTCAAAACCATTGGCTCTCTCCCAGTTCTGCAGTGTGGATTCAGCACGGGTTGCTGGACACCGATGCAAACCTCAATCAGAACGTCCGAAAACTGTTTTCCAATGGCTGACACAGGGAAAGGTCAGCGGATCTACTTCGGACTGAACCAAAAAACAACAGCGCCATATCTTTCATTAGAAACAAACTGAAGATGCTGGCGGATTTTCCTTCACTTTCTGCATGTTGCATTTCTCCACTCGAAGAACAGCTGATAGCTCTCCAATCAGAGATATGTGTACTCAACTAAACATCAGCCATGCGTCTACAACCATCCCAGACGGCAACATCCCCAGCGAGCAATTTATAAGACGTCTAATAGCCGTCCAAACACAGCCCTGACGTCTAGGCTAAAACCAGGCGAAATATGGGCTTTCAGTGAAAATGTAATAGATGTCTAACCATCGCCCGAGAATAGACTAGTCATATAAAATATGAACATGTCAAAGAAATGAAACCAAACTCCTTGTAATCACTGTTGACTTTGCTTACATGATGGAATATCATTCATCTCGCATGTTATTTTGGCAAAAACGACATGCAACCAAATTCCAGGTTATTTTGGCTAGATGTGTGTTACTCATAGCCGGACTACATCGGGTCTATAGTTAACCTAGATTGTGGTGTAATGGTGTAGTGTCTGCCCAGATCTGGCCCACATCTGGTGCGTGTGCAATCCACATGTACAGATGTGGGCCGGATCTGGGCCGACACTATGTTACTGTCTGGGATTAACTCAAATGCACTGGTGACAAAACGCACATAGATTCATGTTTACACACATTAGCTTCAGGGTATATTTAAATACAGGTGAAACTTGAAAAATTAGAATATCGTGCAAAAGTTCGTGTATTTCAGTAATTCAAATTAAAAGATGAAACTAATATATTTATTTAACTATATACATATGCATGATTATACTTTTCAGAGGGCCGACATTTCTGTATTTAAAATCTTTTTTTTTTAATGATTTCATGTAATATTCTAATTTTCTGAGATTTTGAATTTGGGGTTTTCATAAGTTGTAAGCCATAATCATCAAAATTATAACTTTTGCACGATATTCAAATTTTTCGAGTTTCACCTGTATAGTTTAGAGTGTTGCATGCAAAAGTCTGCACATCATAGAGAAAGTGAAACCACTCTGGATCATATGATCTAGACGTATAGTGATAGTTCCCAGCTTTCCTCTTCCAGTCGCAGTCAACATCAATATTGTGTTTTAGCGTAACTTAAGCTCTACTGTATATATGGGTGAAAGGGCAATGCAGCGGTCAATACGGACCATCACTGTTTTTCATTCAATCCTGTGACTGTCTGAACTGTTCCTAGACCAGGCATGTTTAATGATTTCTTGTTTTATATGTTATGGTACACTGTAAACTTGACATTAACACCTGTCATGTCTGTGTGTGTATTTCCAGCAGTGTGTAACACAGTCACTCCTACTAGCCACTTTGGCGAGTTGAATTTTATATATATTATATAGATTTTTCAATTGTAGTCTTTTAAAAAGGCATCTGAAATAATAAACTAAGTGCAATGTAGTGTTGTCAAAAATCTAGATTTTTTTTATATTGTTGTTGGATAACTCTTCCAATACTTATATTCCACAGAACACACAATACAAGATGCCCTCTCTCTCTCTCTCTCTCTCTCTCTCTCTCTCTCTCTCTCTCTCTCTCTCTCTCTCTCTCTCTCTCTCTCTCTCTCTCTCTCTCTCAGCAAGTTATACACAAACCCGCCTCTCCTCACTCACTCGTTTCATTCGCTCCGGATGAATATTGTTGGTGTAAAAGGGCTTGAATTTCAGCGTGGGATTGCGCGTATTGTGTATAATTTTTTTAATTCCTCCTCGCGTTCGTTTTCGCTGCTTTATTGCGCTTAAACAGTCAAAAACACCTGCTGCCAAATTATGAGATAATATTAAAAATATCTGTTTTCCGCACGGTATCGATGTCAAAACTGTGGCTGGTGAAAATGGTGAGTGACTTTGGAAAACCACTAGCCACAGTGACTAGAGAGCAAAAATGTTAAAGGAGAACTCCGGTCAATTTTAACATTGAGCTCATTTTTTTGTACATTTGGAGTGCTGTCAATACAGAGAACAACGACAAAAATCGGTGTTGCCTACACCGTGTTATCCTCTTTTTAAAATGTGCACCCTGTTGACTTCAATGGGGCAAGTTTTAAACCTGCTTTTAGCCTCTTAACATCCTTGATGTGTCATTACAAGTGCACAGGTCATGTAAGTGATTCCTTCAGAGTGAACACGGTGAATCTGACTGCAGTAGATGTGAAAGAAATGGATAAAAATGATGTTATTTCAGCCAGCGCTCATACCTGTATTTACATCCTGTTTTCAGTTGAAGTCCAAAGTAGTCGATTGCCGAGTTCACGCGCGTGATCATAGGTAACTAAACCAATGCGCGTGAACTCGACAATCGATTACTATGGACTTCAACTGAAAACAGGATGTAAATACAGGTATGTGCGCTGGCTGAAATAACATCATTTGTATCCATTTCTTTCACATCTACTGCAGTCAGATTCACTCGTGTTCACTCTGAAGGAATCACTCACATGACCTGTGCACTTGTAATGACACATCAAGGATGTTAAGAGGCTAAAAGCAGGTTTAAAACTTGCCCCATTGAAGTCAACAGGGTACAAATTTTAAAAAGAGGATAACACGGTGTAGGCAACACCGATTTCTGTCGTTGTTCTCTGTATTGACAGCACTCCAAATGTACAAAAAAAATGAGCTCAATGTTAAAATTGACCGGAGTTCTCCTTTAATGTCAAGCCATGATTGTAAAGTAGACTATCCTTAAATAGTGTATATACATCAACAGAAAGCTGAAAGCATTGCCAAACATGTATTCAAATATAGCAAACAGATGATTGTAAACACATGCAGAACACACACATTTCTGTAAGCTTTGCTGACGTTGTTTCTCTAAGATACACACATACACAAAAAAGTCATATATAGTCTATAATTCATGCGTTTTAATCTCTAGTTCTTCAGCATGTATCCATATATGCTCTGGTGCTTAAAGAACCCGTATTGGCACGTGAATAACTTCTACATACAGTATAGCCAAGTTGGTTGACTTTGCTGATTTCATGTTTGGAGCCCAATGATATACTGTACAATATACTGTATGCACAAACAATAATGAAAACAATAATTTTGGATTAATAATACATTTCCTCTAACCTGACCAAGACAGTATTAAAGCTGTAGACCTCTGTGGTTTTACAAGGTAACATGTACTTTTCAGAAATCTCACTTTCCTCCTGTAATAAATCATCTGACTCCATGCAAAACACAGTAGAGAAATATTGGCAATTGGTGGCATATTCATGCTTTTCATATTCTCAGTCAGAAAATACGATTAACCACATCTATACGTAATCTTTCTCAGACATCAAACAGGAATCATATTTTTCATGGAGGATTTCTAATGCGAGAACACACAATCAGTTTCCACGCAACTAGGAAAAGTCAACCTGATACTTCAGTACAGTGTGTGACATATCGGTAACACTTTACAATAAGGTTTGTTAGTTAACATTAGTTAGCATGGACTAATAATAACTGCACGTATACAGCATTTATTAATCTCTGTTAATGTTAATTTCAACATTTACTAATACTTTATTAAAATCGTGTTAGCATTAATGCACTAACATGAACAAACAACGAACAGCTGTATTTGTATTAACTAACATTAACAAAGATTAATAAATACAGTAAGAAATGTATATTGCTCATTGTTAGTTCATGTTACATTAACTAATGAAGCTTATTGTAAAGTGTCACCCGCTCAGATCCCAAACACAACACGAGGGTTCAGGTGCCGCACAGAAACGCTGAGCACATTAGTTTGCCCTGCAATGGCCATTCGTCTCATTTTCTCAGGATGAGAGCTGGCTCTTACACTAAACACGCATCCAGTCTCTCGTTTCCACATGCATGAGAACATGCACAAACACTCATCTGTCATCTCTCCGCGCAGCGCTGTACTGTGTGAGACTGACGGGCAGAGCTCACCTAAGGTGAAGTAGGGCAGAGCCGTGTTGTCCAGATCATCCAGAACCGCGATGCGACCCGGCAGGTCAGTCCTGACGAACAGCAGGAGCCTGGACTCCCCTCCGGAGAGACTCCCGGAGCCCGCGCCGGTGAAGCTGAACTCATTCTCCCGGAGAACAGGCAGCGTGGACACGGTCACGGTCTTCACCTCACACGGGCTCTCCGCCAGCTCGCCTCTCTTGTCCCGGTCCTCGTCCGGCTTGCCCCCGGCCCGGGTCCGGCTCAGGCTCACACAGAGCTCCAGCAGCAGCAGGAGCAGGAGACGCGCGTGTCTCGGTGTCATTCCGTTCGCGGTGCCGCTGCGCGTGGATTGAGCGTCTCGCGTAAAGCGCTGGTGGTTTATAGCAGGAGCGGCAGTGCTGAGAGAGAGCGGCAGGCGGCAGCACTGAGGAGACCTCACATATCACACACATTCATAATACTGTAGCTACAGGAAACATTAGCATCACACGCAGTTAAAATAATAATAAAAATAATAATAATAAAAATAAACAATGTACGCTAAAAACAACATCCTATAAATAAACACATACAAAATAAACCATCACACACATTTGCATACACATTAAATCAAATAATAGTATCAACCACATTTATATGTGTTTTGCATCATTATATAGTACAAGAAAAAAAGTTAATTAGGTTATTATAGGTTATTATTAGGTTTATTATTTGTATTAGGTTTTATTGATATTTATTATTATATTATTATATGTATTATTATTTTTATTTTAGCATAAGAAAGCAATAGCATCACACGCAATGAAACACACACACACGAACACACAAAATCAAAACAATGTATGCAATATATATTTTTTTTTTTTTAAAAAGCACCGTCCTATAAATGAACACATACAAAATAAACCATCACACACAGTAGCATATACACATTAAATCAAATAATAGTATCAAGTACATTAATATGCATTTTGCATACAGTATAATAAAAAAGTTTATAATATTATTATAAGTTATTATTAGGTTTATTATTTGTTTTATTATTTGTATTGATACGCTTAAAATGCATGTTCATATTAATTGGAGTAATTATGACTATATTATAGCTATTTTATCACATTTCATATCACATTTTATCAGTATATAAATCAGTTTTGTTTTGGTATAAAGTATTATTATAATATTTAGAGTGGAATAACTACTATTACTACAGCTAATTTAGATGTCACTTTTTTTTTTTTTTTTTTCTTTTTTTTTTTTTTTTTTTCATATACTAGTATTATAGTGGTAATGTGTGAATATTATAGGAAAGCCTATTAAAAGCCTTTCTACAGTGGTATAAACTGTATGCATTCGAAGATATCACTGTGAGGGAATAAAGTGACTCCTGCATCTCTGAAAGTGTCTTGTACTGCAGCCGAACAACGGCTCCACGGCAGCAAAAGTTTCCAAAACTTCATGAGAGCAGAACTCGTGAGGATAAACTTCTCTTTTGAAACGAGAGCTGAGCTGAAGAGACACCTGGAGCTCTTGCATGTCAGTAAACACAGCGCCTGACTGGTCAACACACACGTCTCCCTGTGAGAGCACCTCCTGAAGAGACTGCCTCTGATGTCCCGCTGCGTGTGTGTGTGTGTGTGTGTGTCTGCCTGTTATCTGTACACATCTTTTTTTTTTTTTTTTTTTATGTGCTACGTAATCTTGAATCAGAATAACTTTTTTGCTTTTTTTTTTTTTGGATTCATCTGAAATCATGAACTTTTGTCCCTTCTAGACTCTATTAAATAAAAATTGTTTATTCTTATTTTTTTTAGGAATATTATTATGTTAAATTCCTGTTCCTGGTAATCTTGAATCAGAATAAGTTCCTCTTGCAGCATCTCTTCTCTTCTCTGATGATGAGGGCGGGGCAACCTGTCACTCACATGAGATCAGCCAATAGCAAACCACAACCATCCAATCAATTCCCACAGACAAAATCAAGCCCCGCCCACATTTGCTCTTGTCTCAGATATACGTCACAATATAGGGAAGAAAAGACGAAAACAACTTCCGTTTCCTTTATCATGCCAACAGTAAACCTGAAGAGAACTCTTCCTGTTTTGAAGTTAAATAGTTTTAATAGTCCTAACATACTGTGATTGCTTTGCACAACGCCACCATTTTTAATGGTGGTATGTTGATGCAACTTAACACCCACGAGACTGAGGACTCACATATTTAATTTACTGCATGCAGAACTTGCTGACAGTCCAGAACAGACCTTGGGCAGGAGACCGAACGAGTGCTGCGACACATATGGTAAAGAGAACGACACACTCTTAATGGCTGGGCTTTTTCACACACTCCCCCAGTGGATATATGAGAATCACTGTCGTCGAAATTGCCTTGACCTCTGAGCCAAGCAGTCTTCTGATTTCTTCAAATTGAATTTGACAAACAACACGGCAGCAAGCGTGGGTCTAGACAGAGATGCTTTAAACAGGTTTAGCGCGTGTAATGAGTCCAGTCTCTCCCCTCTCCGTCGTACCAGTAGGTCTGCCATGCCTGTGTTCTTGATTTTCACAAATAAATGAACAATTTGTCCTTCCTTTCTCCCTTTGGACTTCGTACGGCGCAGGCTCCAGAACGCCACGCTTGCTTATTGCTTACAGAGTTATTTATACTCTGCAGCTGGAGGGTGTTGCTGTTAAAAAGATAAGGGTGTAAATAGAAATCTGAGACATGCAATGATTTTTCAACAAAACATGGGCGAATCTCATGCATTTTGCCTTAAAAAAAAATAGGATCAGTAAAATGATTTGGTTACACTTTATTTTAAGGTGTCATTGTTACAGTGTAATTGTATATTTAAGTACTGAGTAATAATAATTAACTACATGTACTTACTATAGGGTTAGAGTAGGATTGGGATTTGGTTGAGGGTTAGTTGCATGTAATTATGTATAATGTACTCTTATTACAATGGTAAGTAAATGTAACACACGTAACAAGGACACTGTAAAATAAAGTGTTACCAGTTATTTCTGTGACAGTTAAGTTTACATTCCCTTAAACTCTCAGTGCTGAAATGGTCTGGGACTTTTTGAGGGATTTTTCCTCGTTCTCATTACTCTCGATAAGACTTCTCATTAATTTTACATTACTCCATCACAGTATGTTTTAATTCAAAATCAACATTTACATATTTAGCTTTGCTTCTCAATATCTCATCTTTGCACTCGGGAACTGCAGATGTTGAATCTCATCATCCGTGTTTGTGTGTGGGATGCGGCCGCTGTCCGTGGTGCTGAACATCATCTCTTTTAAAGCTATATTAGGAAGCCAGCCAGACATGTATTTTTATTTTTTGGGTCACTAAAAAGACATGCATGGGTCTTCCATATACCCTGGCTATTCCTATAGTCAATCAATACTCATGATGCATTTGAATATTTACTAAATTCCATAAGGTGGTAACTTTAATGCTGAGTAATTTGCATGCACTACATGTCTTATAAGCTTAAATCAGTGAATTGCATTGGCATTTTAAACTCTTCAATTATGGAATGAGATTTTTTTTTTTCCCTCATGCTAACATGAATAATATTGCCTAACCTTGCAGGTCAGGGATTTTTCCACTTCAGTGCTATAATGCCGATGTTGAGCCAGTCCAGTGAACTCTGCCGAGTGGGTAAAATGAGAAGAACTGGCATAAGAATCAGTTCTTAGCATGCAAAACTGTGTCATATCTAAACAAAACAGTTTGGACACGGTGATGTTATAGAACTGGCAAAATGTCAGAGATATATGCATATAAAAAATATAAATACATATAAAATGTTCATAAAAAAAAAAAAAAAAAAAAAAATTATATGAATTATATGAACACTATCGTTTGGGGTCGGTAAGATTTTTTTCTTAATAATTTTGAAAAGTGATTTAGCAAAAATCACTGCTCACAAAGGCTGCATTTATTTGATGAAAAATACAGTAAAACTGTGAAATATTATTACAATTTGAAATTAGTGTTTTATATGTGAATATATAGTAAAGTGTAATTTATTCCTGTGATCAAAGCTGCATTTTCAGCATCATTACTCCAGTCTTCAGTGTCACATGATCCTTCAGAAATCACTCTAATATGATGATTTGATGCTCAAGAAACATTTATAATTATTATCAATGTTGAAAACAGTTATGCTGCTTCATATTATTGTAAAAACCATGATACATTTTTTTTTTTTTTTTTTTTTTTCAGAATCCTTTGATGAACAATAATAATAATACGTTTTATTTATATAGCTCATTTCCAGGGATCAAGGACGCTTTACAATGAACAAGCAACAATAATGGCAATGGACAATGATAACAAACAAAACAACAGTAGGTAGACGAGAGTAAAAGTAAAGGAGAATTGTGTAGAGCAGAATACAATCAGACACAACGAAATGTAATACAACTTAAGAAAATAAGTGAGTTTTGAGCATAGTTTTAAATTCAGAAATGGTATTAAAGGATTAGTTCACCCAAAAATGAAAATTCTGTCATTAATTACTCTCCCTCATGTTGTTCCAACCCGTAAGACTTTCGTTCATCTTCAGAACACAAATGAAGATATTGTTGATGAAATCTGAGAGCTGGCTCACTCCTCCATAGGCTTCTATGGGATCGAAACTTGCAAACCCAGAAAGTTAGTAAAGACATCGTGAAAATAGTCCAAGTGACTAGGTCAACCACAAGTTTATCAAGCGACGAGAATACTTTTTGCACGGCAAAAATAACGACTTTATTCAACTCTTCATTTGCTTCTCGTCACTTGATAAACTTAAGGTTGAGCCACTGTAGTCACTTGGACTATTTTAAACATTGTATTTACTAACTTTCTGGGCCAATTACATAGAAGCCTATGAG
The DNA here is from genome assembly GCF_949319135.1 of Squalius cephalus. Lineage (NCBI taxonomy): Eukaryota > Metazoa > Chordata > Actinopteri > Cypriniformes > Leuciscidae > Squalius > Squalius cephalus. Next base: position 2,275,053 of record NC_137126.1, on the reverse strand, counting down.
GAGTGAGACAGCTCTCAGATTTCATCAAAAATATCTTCATTTGTGTTTGGAAG
>NC_137126.1:2202500-2270000 GCF_949319135.1 Squalius cephalus | reverse complement strand
GAGCAGGTGAAATCAAGCTCGACTGCAGAAACACAACCACAGCGTGTTTATCCACAGCTGGACTCGGAGAAATACCTCGGAGAATCTGAAACGACTGCACGTGTGACTAGCTCTTACGATACAGTCTCTTGTGTGGTTTCTAATCTGTCATTGCTAAGATGTTTTTTAAGATGTACGCCACTGTCATTCCTCAAGTAACTCTGTCACACATCTATCACTTGAACTACGTTGGACTAACAATATAGTTAAAGTGTTTACAAGCAGGCGGTGGAGTAATAACGTCTGCTAATTAATTGTTTGAGATCCAATAAATGTCAGATTATTATAACTCATTTACACAAACAAAGGGAAGGCTGTTCATTTTATTATTTTATTATGTGAAAGATATGTAAAGTATTCACAGCGCTCCACATTTTCCACATTTTGTTGGAAAAGATGTGGGTCTACAGACAAATCCTTGCACTTCATGGCTTGGTTTGTGCTGTGACATGGAGGGTTTACAGGGTTTTTTTACAATTGCTAACACACAATTTTGCAAACTAGGCTGGTTTTATCAAAATACTTAACACAATTCACAAAACCACACACCCAAACTGCAAAATACCGAATATATCCTGCAAAATGAAGCACTGCAACCACAGCTACATATAGCATTATCAAAATCAAACTTTTGCACGAAATGGCACTTCATTCATATTAGCAGATTGTTGCCTAAGCAACTACACACTGTTGTGCGTAATGAAGAGCACTCTCATCTTTAGTATGATTTGCCATAATACTAAAATAGTTCAAATTGTAGAACATTCTTCAGATTGTTCACATGCACAGAAATATATGATACACACACACACATGCTGTTCAAACATTTATTTATTTTATTTTTCACCAAACAAGTCATATGAACACAGATATATGAATAATATATTATATAATATATTTACATTGGACTGGACAAAAATAGGCTCACAAAAAACAGTAAACTGAAAAAGATTGAAGTGTTAAAGGGGACATATCATGCTAATATCAATGCATTTTGTTGTATAGTTGTGTGTTTAGAAGTACAGAAAAGTTTAAATTAGTCTCTTCAGGTGCTTCGTTGATATCTTTATATTCTGTTTTGGGCATATTTTGCAACCTGTTCCGATTTTTCTATTCTCTATTAAGTTTTTTAAACAATTACGTCACAGTATTTGCAGCGGAACTGCCAGATAAGGACATCGACTCCCGGCTCAACACTTCGAGCAATCCTCCATCTTTATTTCTCGCTGTGATTTTGTAGTCTAAGCTCAAGGATGCAGAAGTTACGAGAGGGTAAGTTAAAATGTCCGGTTGTTGGATGTAGTAACCCACACGCTTCATTACACCGTCTCCCAGCATCAGAACCTCTTCGAAGTGCCTGGTTGAGTTTTATTTTTAACGGAAATGTACCCATAAAGTCATTTTTGTGTGCGCGAACGCGAAGCACTTCAAGGATAACTACTTCAGCAACAACAGGGTTTATCTAGTGGCACAGAAACTTTTGGACATCCAAGATTTGTGTCAACACAGAAAACATTTCATCATCGGATAGTTTTTTCGTTTTATTAAAGTGTTGTTTTATGTCAGCTTAATGCCCGGAACGCTTTTCAGAAAAGATAAGGCACCTTATTTAGCACAATTCACACGGTAATTCAGGAAAAAAATATCTCTGAATGCTCCACATGAAACTTTGGTATTCCGACCTTTTACCACCGTGTCGATTTATTTTGATTAATATGTGCGAGGGAGAGAGAGCAAGACAGCGCCTCTTGTTTACACTTTCGCCTGGCTCCGAAGAGAGAGAGAGAGAGAGAGAGAGAGAGAGAGAGAGAGAGAGAGAGAGAGAGAGAGAGAGCACGCGAGAGTCTCTCTCTCTCTCTCTCTCTCTCTCTCTCTCTCTCTCTCTCTCTGCTCGTTCTTTCAGTTAAACATGCGCCCTGTCACAAGCACAGCAGTTCATCTACATTACTCACCGATCAAATAAGACTTTGGCGGGACAAAAAAATCGCTTTGGCGGGCGCTAAAACAAGTTCAATGCAGGAAAATCGTATCTCTGCTATCAAACTACAAAAATGGCCGAACGGGGTGGAGTTGAACCGAGTGTCACCTCTGCATCCTGGAGAGGGGGCGGGGTATGAAGTGTCTCATTTGTATTTAAAAAGACCGCACCAAAACGAGTTGCTCTCAGACGCACATCAGAAAAGGGGTAGAAAAGGGCCCTGTGGAGCTATAATAATGAGGAATTCAGACCCAAGCACTGCAGTTCCGCTTTATATAGACCACAAATGTATGATTTATATGTAAAAAGGAACGATTTAAAAGCATGATATGTCTCCTTTAAAGGTGAAGCATTGAGGTGTTTGGTCAGGTGACACATGTGTCTGCCAATCAGATCATGGAGTGTCATTTTGAATGGCAGTGTTTTGAAATGGCAATCATGTGACTTTATGTCAGATTGTTGTCTTATGCAGAGAACGTGTTCAGTGTGTTTAAAAAGTGCCATTTTGAATTGCAAAATGTGTGTAAAGCAGAAAATGAGTTTAGACTTTTGGAGACTTGAGAAGAGGCTTTGCTCTCTGTGTGTCAGTTTCAATAATTGTGTTGTGCATTTATTTAGTGTGTTAGCAACTGGAAAAAACTGTAACTGTGGGACTTTATATAGACAGGTGTGTGCCTTTCCAAATCATGTCCAATCAACTGAGTCCAATCCAGTCGTAGAAACATCTCATCATCATCATCATCATCATCTATTGTTTGTAGAATTTTGAGGAAAGTAATGAATTTAATCCACTATGGAAAAAGGCTGTAACAACAAAATGTGGAAAAAGAGAAGCTCTGTGAATGATTTCCGGATGCACTGTTCACTTTACTCACATTATCATCGTGCGTTTTACAAGAACATACAATATCAGTCTTTCTACTTAAAAATTCGGTGCTCGATTCAAAGTGTTGTGCCGTTTCTTTGTAATTATCTGTGAAATTACCAGCAATTAATGAGTGGAAATTGTTTGAAACTAAATACATCAAACATTTATGGATTAACAGATAGATACTGTGTATTAGCTTGTGCATGATCTACTTGAGTCCACATGTCATACAAACAAGACAATCTCTCCTCAACAAGATATTCAAAGTTATTACTTATAAAGTTGACAGAACTGTAAAGACTGAGTATGAGTATTAGTAATGCTTGCCGTCGCATCTAACAAACAAACCCCTCCAGCCGACAGAGGAGCGAGGTTAACCTCGCTGTTGTCCCCATCCCGGCCTGCTAACAGAGAGATTGTATTGAATGCATCCTTGGATCTTTTCTGTTGTGTGAATGTCTGTAATTGGAGGCACAGATGGCGGTGTTTGAACAGTAACCAGACGCACACAGACTCTTCAGCCCGTCCATGGGTTTCACTTCTCTATACACAGAGAACAATGGCATTGCAGCGCCAGCTACTGTCGCCCAGTGACGTCCCAAGGCCCCGGGACAGAGACGAGGCCGAAACACACTTGGCATGGAGAAGCATTGTGAAAACGGGAGATTTATGAAGGGCTTTACTGCACTCGGCGTGTGTGGGAAGAGTTCTCTCTGGCTCTCCATCAGGACTTACAGCTCTATTCAGACACATAATCCTGATTCTTCCAGCTGTCAGTCTGCTGGTTTGTATCGATGGCTGGATCTTCCGGATCTATCCGAGGTACTGCTCCTGTTTGTCCCAATCCTCCTGAGTCAGAGATGAAGAAAACAGCAAGGACAGGCTTACAGCAAAGGAACAAGTGTGTGTGTGTGCGTGTGCGTGCGTGCGTGTGTGTGTGCGAGTGTCTGTGTGTGTGGCTTGGTAAACCCTACGTTATGGTGACAACATGTCCCCATAAACATGGCAATATCCATCCATATATAAAAACAGCTTGTAAATCAGACTAAGAGATGTTTATTGGAACTGTAAAAATGCAGAAAGTGTTGTGTAGATTTAGGGATCGGTTTAGTGTGTGTGTGTGTGTGTGTGTGTGTGATGGATAGGTTTAGGGGTCAGGTTAGTGTGTGTGTGTCTGTGTGTGTGTGTGTGTGTGTGTGTGTGTGTGATGTGTAGATTTAGGGGTCAGGTTAGTGTGTGTGTGTGTGTGTGTGTGTGTGTGTGTGTGTGTGTCTGTGTGATGGGTAGGTTTAGGGGTCAGGTTAGTGTGTGTGTGTGTGTGTGTGTGTGTGTGTGTGTGTGTGTGTGTGTGTGTCTGTGTGATGGGTAGGTTTAGGGGTCAGGTTAGTGTGTGTGTGTGTGTGTGTGTGTGTGTGTGTGTGTGTGTGTGTGTGTGTGTGTGTGTGTGTGTGTGTGTGTGTGTGAGATGGGTAGGTTTAGGGTCGGGATAGTGTGTGCGTGTTGTAAGGACTGATTTTCCTGCTAAAACAAAACTCACCCTGCAATAAAGCCATAAAATCCACCCTGGACAGCAGATAGCAAAGACAGAGCACAGAACCTTGCCCTGCCCAAACTTATCTCCTTGTCCCTTTGTTTGACTTCAACTCATCCCCCCTCTCCCTCCTCTTCTCCCTCCTCAAGTCACTGAAAGTTAAATTAAGAATGTCTATATATCGCATATGGTGTATCTTGTGAATGTGTTGTTTTTTCCTTTTCATGTTTGGTATCATTTTAAGGGTCTCAGTGCGATTGGTAAAATGGTCTTAATTTCATTGCAGTCATTGGTTTAATGAGAAAGATTGAGAACTTAGGAGAATCCTGTATCTCCTCTCTGGCTGATATCTCTTTACGATATCTCCTGAAACCAGGTGCTACCCCCCTGGGGTACTTGGATTGGCCCAACCAACTCTAAACAACATTTGTATAACCCCTGTTGTTCTGGTCTGGTATTTAAGGTGAGGGAATAGAACACACTTTGGGACTCTTTACCAGGATCATCCCCCACAGTAATGTTTCAGTATTTTCCTGTTGGAAAGCCCTGACACATTACTGTGTCTTTGTCAGGAAAACATTACTTACTTTTAGAGTCATCTTTGAGTAAATGATGTCATATATTTTCTGAATTGGTTTTTAATCCTTTACTTCTGTAATTGGCATGATACATTTTTACCTGACAAATAAATGTTACATCTTGATTTATTCTGAAGTTCTAGAAATCATTCATTTTAGTAGATTAATGTGCAGTCTGGTGTTTCCGCAAATCTTTGTCCAGGATAGATCAAACTGAAGGCACTTTGAATGGACCATGGGGCACATCTTAGAAAAACCTTCTGATTTCTGACTATCTCCTGACTTAGCATGTTGTACGCTGCAAATATTATAAAAAATTACACCTATGGGTCTGTAGTGCGCGACTGCATAGGGTAAAATACTTGCACTGCACCCTCTGACTATTTCAGGACTGGCTAGTTTGTGATCGTGAGCGCGCAGTCGCGACGTGACGTCTCAAAGCGACACTAGGTCCATAATGAACGAATAATTGAAAGTATGGGATAATCCGAATAATCAAAGATCTAAATTAATTCATAATCAATATTTATGATTATTTTCTAATCAGAAATACGATCTAAATTTGATTATCATTTGAAATTGGAGTCAGATTACGCGTAGAGCTGAAGTAATACTAAAACTAAATTCCAATAAATTAAGTGAACTTCACTGGAGCGCTGAAAAGACATACACGCTTTAAACCTTCGCCAGGCCGTTGGATTCCGTCATTGGGCCAATGGGTGGTCCTTACAGTGTGTGTGTGTGTGTGTGTGTGTGTGTGTGTGTGTGTGTGTGTGTGTGTGTGATGGGTAGGTTTAGGGTCGGGTTAGTGTGTGTGTGTGTGTGTGTGTGATGTGTAGGTTTAGGGTCGGGTTAGTGTGTGTGTGTGTGTGTGTGTGTGTGTGTGTGATGTGTAGGTTTAGGGTCAATGCAATGCAATACAATGATGATTGAGAGATGAACAAATAACCCTTCCTCAAAAGCCTGATGATCATATTTGAGACTCACGTTTGAACATGATTTACCTAAAAGAAAATAATTGTGTATGGATAATAAAGCAAGTTTCCTCTGAACTGAGTTTCTTCAATCCAGTAAAGTGTTCATCCTGAAATATTATTAACAATATAAATGTTATGCTTACATACACTTTATAAAAATCATTAAAGCACAAAGCATAGACAGCGTTAGACACGAGAAGCTCGAGCTGAAGGTTTGAACGGTTATGCTAAAAGACTTTTACTTGCTAAAAATGTCTAAACTATCAATCAGAGACAGAAGAGATGCAGCAGATTGAGTGTGACAGGTCTTTCAAAGTTCTGATCATGTTGATCATTTAGATGTCATATAAATGAATGGATCAAATATGATACAGTAGACTTTATGGGGTTAAACATGGTTTCAATACAAACACTGATTTGTATGAATTTGTATTTCGTCTAGCGATTAACAAATAAATAAACATCAAAATTAAATAAAGAAAATGTACAAACTTATAAATAATAATAATGATGATGATGATAATAATAAATACATCAGAATTGGAAATAAGGTTGTTGATTTACAGGCTTGCAAATTTAATTTATCGCTCAGTACGGGCTAGTTAGTAAATTAGAGAAACACAGTTTTACTTAAAGAAAGTAGAAAGCTGAATAAGATTAACTTGTTTTACTTTAGGCTGGCAATTTGTAAGGAATGTTATGCATTTTTGTTGGAAATCATGTTTTGACACTGCTACACATAAAAGTAGAGCTAAAACATGAAATGTTTGGTCATTCACATTAGTTAATGATTAAAACCAGTTTCACTACAGTATAATTCAAATCACTTCAATTCTATAGATTATATTTAATGATAACATTGCTTTGTGATTTTAAAAATTTTATACTTTCAAAAAATGAGATTGGAATCAGATGTGTTTACAGCAAGCCAGTTTTCATATGTCAGGTAATAGCTTTTCAAACATATCTCACAAGAGAACAACAACAACAACAACAGCAACAAAAAAGCACTACAAAACGCACTTGATAAGATCAAAAGGAACATGATTTAGTTTGTTTCATCATCCTAGACTGAAAACCAGCGCCGGTGTTCCTGTCTTTGTGGAAATGTTGCTTCTGCGCTGAGTTTTGATCATGGCTCAGGGCATTTTGAAGGCTGTTGTGTCCTGCTTTTCAAAGATCACATGTAGCTTAATCTTAAAGCGAAGCTTACCTTTGTAGCATAATGCATAATGGCGACCACTGGCGAGAAATGAATGATGCAAAGATTAACCTTTAGTCCTTGTGAAGGACACTGATTATATGTGTGTATTAGTGCTTAAGCGTGCGGGGATGAAACGGTCATGTCTTATGTATGATTGCGTTCCTTTATCCTGCCTTTCTAGTTTAGGAACAAAGGCAGAGCACCTGTAAAAGCGGCCCAACAGGCTGAGAATTGGCTTGAATAAAGGCAAGGGAAAGCGCTGAGCTGATCTGGGTCCGGGATGCATTAATCATGCGTGTCCGCTCCGTGGCCCGCCAGGCTTGAGCTTTGAGTCCTCTGTGTCCTCCATGTGATCAAAAGCTCTATTAAAAATCTGTCAAGACTATAAAAGCTACATTTCGCAAACATGCCTCACACGTTTAGTTCCCTGTTCTCCTGCTCGACGGCTTTCGCTGCATAACTCAACAAGAATCACATAATGTTACGTTCAACACGACCACCATAAACTAAAGAGATCATACTCCTCGTCCTGTTGTGAACGATTCATCGGTGCATGTTGTTAAAGTGGAATAGAAAACAGTTTTTTCTTCTACTTTAATCAAAATGTTATAACTGATTTATGTTTTGTTATTTATTTTTCCTCTGATGCTGTCTGGGCTACTGTGTAATCTTTATTGTCAGTTCTTGATGGAAAAAGTAAAGTTCTGCCCATTTTTTTCTCATTGAAATTCACCACATTATAAAAATAAAACATGGTTTGTGAGTGTTTCTAGAATCACACAGAACAGAATCTAGCCATTAATCTGGCATCATTCATTAATATAATTTATAATAATTACAATAATTACTAACTGCATAATAACTGTAACAAGGACACTGCAAAATAAAGTATTGCCTTCATTTTGGGGTCTATCTAAAAAAAATAAAATAATAATAATCTTTATGTATGCTGAAACTATATGAAAAAATACCTATGAAAATGCATGAGACTGTGCCATACCGGTATTACCATATACTATGGCAAACATACATATGGTATTGCAGTTCCTTTGTCTGCCTGTTTGCTCCTACACACTCACAGCCCTCACAATGACCCGATTATCACCTGCACCTGGCATCAATCAGCACCCTCATCAAGAGCACTATATGAGCACACTCTTCACATTCAGATGGTGTTTGGGCTATGACAAGGACTACTCACCTGCATACTTGCCTCTGGCGTTCCTCCGGCGTTCCTCCAACGTTCCTCCGGCGTTCCTCCGGCGTTCCTCCGGCGTTCCTCCGGCGTTCCTCCGGCGTTCCTCCAACGTTCCTCCGGCGTTCCTCCGGCGTTCCTCCGGCGTTCCTCCAACGTTCCTCCGGCATTCCTCCGGCGTTCCTCTGGCATTCCTCCGGCGTTCCTCCAACGTTCCTCCAACCTGCTCCTTCTCAACGATCCTCTTCTCTTCCAGAAATCCACTTCCCATTCCTGTATGCTCACCTGTTTGGACCAACCGTCTTCCACCGTGTACCTGGATGAGGTGTTTTTAATGGCAGTTTTCATAGGAGCTTGGATTAACCATTGTATTCATTGATGCCTTGGAATGCCAACAACTGCACTTTGGAACAATTATACAATTATACACTTTCAAGGTACGGCATCTTCCCAGGAGGCAGAACGTAGGGACCGACAGCCTGTCCAGGCACCATGACAGTACGCAGCTTGGAGAGGGTGGAGTAATGTGACGGAGTGATTGTCACCGCTGGAATCGGCAGCACTGGCTTCCCATTAACATGCGCTTACAACACTTACCTCACTCATAAAGTCATTTCCCCTGTCTGTGAAGCAGGGACATGGACATAAAAATCACACCACACAGTCCCATACAGTTTATCCTTTGGACACCACAAACATTCACATTGATACTCTTTTGTGTTTCGTTTTGTGCTGTGAGTCGGTATTCGGGAGGTAAGAGTTGAGTCAGCCGACTCAAGGGCTGAATCCGAAATCGCCCCCTAAACCCTCAATCGCTATTCCCTACATTAGTCCATAATACAGTTCACTTGGAAGAGTGAATGAAAATGAGTGCGCGAATTCGGACAGCCAGTGAGTATTCATCTGCTGTACACTCGTTATTGCGGTGCAACGTGGGATGGTTTCAGACATCACTACAAATGGCTGTCCCCTCAAATAATGCCCTATGTTAGGGTATAGGGGGATATTTTGGATTAGCCAAGAAAAATAATGGCAGCCATTGATGACATCATCTGACCATGATGCACCATCGCAAAAAAAAAAAAAAAAAAAAAGATGCCGATGAACCCATTGTGTTTTATATGAGTGGGAAAAGTGTGTTTGTGCTGGCAATCCTCATCATAAGAATAAGAGCTGTGTTTATTTATTATGGATGTTGAAGTTATTTAAAATTAGAATATAGATATGCATGTGTGGATATGTGTATCATTTCATGGAAAATATACTTACCTGGTAATAGTTGGCTCCAAGCAGGAGTGGGGCTTGCTTCTGTTCTGAGCCCCAGCAGAGATCCAGGCTCTTCTGACCGAGAACGCGAGCGAGCTACTGTAGTGCCATAAGCAAAACTCAGAACAACTGTGCATTGTAGATGCTATAGTTTTTAACTTATTTTTTTTATATATACTTTTTGTTTTATACATGTTTTCTTTCTTTTTTTTCTTTTTGAGGTTGGAGTACTTTGTCAAGTTTTTATTATTATTATTATTATTATTATTATAATTATTATTTTTTTATATAATAAATAATACCTTCCCTTTCCCCGATGCACTGCAAATAAACAACACATTGCACTGATGTGCTTTACAGGTTGAGCCATCTTTTTTTTTTTAATATATATCTTTTTTCATCTCTTTTTTTTTTTTTTACTTGAACCACAACACGTATGTCTATATCCTATTCATTTTTATTTTGCATTTATATTGATTTTACGTAGTAAGTGCTTTAAAGTTTCAGTCATTTCTGGTAGCAGAGCATCTGTATTATCTTCAAGGTTATCTTTTTAAATTTTTATCTGACTGTGTCGCTGCCATGGACACTGAATCTCTGCCGGGATGTTTTGACACAGTGGGCTTCGGAGCTTCTCTCAGAGCACATGAGGTTACTGTCCCTCTTATTAAAGAAAGATCCACATCATCACATCCTGTTTAAGGAGAGACACTATGGGCAAAATCTTTGTGTTTTCATGCACTGGTCAGTTTGGGGATATTGTCAGCCTCGATTTCTCTCCACTAGTCTGAAATCATCTAAAATAGACACTCAAGAGTTTATTCTCTGCGCATCTCTTTGTGTCTGTAGATTTCAATTACTATTCAAATCTTTAAAGGCGGGGAGTTTTTTTCTCCAGCAGTAAGTCAGAAATCTCAGCTTTAGCAGCACTTGCATACACCAAACTAACAATCATGTATAATTTGTCTGATTTATATGACATTTTATCCATATTTTCTGATTTTAAATCCTAAATCCCCTCTGTAAAAAACATTTAACTCTAATATGTCAACATAATGAAACAATCATTTTTAACCTGGCTTTATTCAATGGTCAGATTTGGAAATGTATGCAGATTAGTCCATATTTAAGTTGATAATGCCTCATTTTTTAAGAAAACCTATATAGCTATTTCCTATATCAGTGTCCACTTTTTCTGAACGGTTTTCTTCCGGGAACGAACACGTCACAATATCCACAATTTTAATAATTCCAGCCCAATGCATACACAAAATAAAGGGGCCTGGTTGATAACTTCATAAACTATAATCACTGACTTCGAGTAACAGCCGTACGTAGGTCGAGTTCTGGCAGAAGAGTGACTCATGACGTGTTGATGAACGCGGAAGCACAGAAGATAGAGCAAAACAAAACACCAGTCACAAATTAGAAGTCTAAAATAAGTTTATTTAAAGAGAAATGTCGCAGGAGCTTGAGTTTGTTGCCCAGCTCTATTTGTTTGAACTGCGAGAGGCGTCTACTCTTACCTAAGCATTCGGTACTCCTACATCCTACGTCATTACAAAAAAAAACGCCTTCATCAACGAAGGCCTTTATTAACCCACTGGAGCCGATTACTTTGATGATGGATGGATGCACTATTTTGGCTTCAAAATCTCAGTTACTATTCACTCCCAAGATCAAGCGTGGATAACACAGTCTCACCCCAAAACGTCACATACTGACGGGTCTTGACCATACGGCAACATACGACGAAAAGGGTACCCCTAAAACGTCCATATGTGACGATTCGGGTTATGGGTAGGTTTAGGTATGCGTTAGGGTACCGCTAGGAGGCGCTGCTGGTGCGCTTATGTCTTCGTCTCATATGGACGTTTTAGGGGTACCCTTTTCGTCGTATGTTGCCGTATGGTCAAGACCCGTCAGTACATGACGTTTTGGGGTGAGACCGGGCTGGCGTGGAAGAGCCAGGACATTTTTTAATAAAAGTCTGATTGCGTTCGGCTGAAGAAGAATGTCATATACACTTAGGAGTTGACTTGAGGGTGAGTAAATTATGGGATAATTTTCATTTTTGGGTGAACTAACCCTTTAACATGATTTTAGTGAAACTGAACACAAGACATTTAGAGACTTTATTATTCATATCTGAGTGGATCAAATGATTTGGGCAGCTTCATCCCTTCAGGATCGCCCTGCTAAGCGAAATCTGTCTGAAAGGGGTTGCAGCAGATGAGAAGGGAAATTGCTCTGTCAATGTACACATCACTTAATGTCCTATTGAGAGCAAGAGAGCTGGACACACTCGGCTGGATAGCAATCGGCTGCACGGCCAGATAAGCCCACAGGCCGATTGGATTTACCTATTACTCCCACAATCCACTGGAACAATATTTAATTTTGATCTTCAACTCAGACTGATCTGAAATCTGATCTGGTACAAGACACGGTACTACGTCAATACACATGCCAGTACAAGCGGGCTAAATCACTATATCACTTTTTATAACCTTACTGAAGCATAATGTTATTTATGCAGCATTTAGTACAGTTTTTCTCAATTGCTTAGACACAGTTCTGGGAACAACTCACCATTTTCTCAAATCCTCACACACAATTTTAAAAACTCACACCCAACGGTACAAACAGCGAACTTCTGAATCCCAATTCAAACTTTGCCCCTCAGACAATACACACAGTCTGTCAAAAACACAGACTTCATGACTGTTCGTTACACACTGGAGGGATTCATTCAAAACACTGCAACCAAATGCTTCACAATAGGTTTTCAGATAAATTATTTGGAACTTTGTGAAATCACAGCACTGACTGCATCTTGGGCCATGCATGGGCCATGGCGTCCAGACCCAGGGGGGTTGGAGGAGTCAGTGACAAGTAAAGGGGACATTGTGCTGTTTCTTGTGAAGCGAAGATGTCCACCTCTGGAACAGGAACATGTCCTGAGCCCAAAGCAGAACTTGCTGACCCTGTTTGTTCAAACAGCGTGAATGCAGTCCGCCCTGGCATTTTATATAAGTGACTACCACAGTGTTGTCCACCCACACCAGGACATAGTAGCCTCTTAACAGCCGGAGAAAGTATCTTGGGGCCAGAAATACAGCCATCAATTCGAGGCAACTGATATATAGTCAATCGAGATGACTGCCTCTCCAGACCCATTGGGCTGGACGGCCATCTAGGACCGCTCCCCAGCCCGTCAGGGAAGCGTCTGTTATTATCATCCTGCCACGACAACACACACCTCGAGTGGGACCCAAGGTGAGGAACTGGAGTCTAAGCCACATAGGAAGGGTACGAAGCACGCAGCACGTAACCCTTACCATAAACATGGATTTTAGAAAGGGCATTAAGCACTCGCCGCGCGCCCTTACCCTTATTTGTCTCTGGGGATTAGCCCTTAGACGAAATCCCCTGGCTCTGGGCCATGGCTGAAATGGTCTCATGTGCAGAAGGCTCAAAGGTATCACTGTGGACACAGCTGCCATAAGACCTAGAACTCTTTGAAAGTGATGGAAAGTAATTTCCTGACCTAGCCTAATATCGCTCAGGGTGTTTAAGATGGACTCGACTCGCGCAGGAGACAGTTGTGCCCACATGGTGACCGAGACCCATACAAACCCTAAATACATAGTTCTCTGGCTTATGCTACCACTAACCCGGACGTCGAGGTCACTTCCGTGATTTGGGAAAAGCCTGTAAAAATCCTGGCTGAAAGCGATGCATAAGGATTAGGGCTGGGTAAAAAATATTGATTTCTCGATTTTAATCGATTCTCATTTTTACGAAACGATATTGATTCTTAAATCCCAAGAATCGATTAGTCATCCTGTTTTCAGTTGATAAATGAATGGAACATTGTTGCATGCATCCCATCCAATAAATCGCAATAATCTTTGTGCTTTGTTATTATTGATATGAAACAAAGTGTCAGATTTCAAATTACATTTACATTTACATTTACATTTAGTCATTTAGCAGATGCTTTTATCCAAAGCGACTTACAAATTAGGACTAAATTAAGCGAGTCATCATGAAGAGGCAAAAACAACAACAACGCAAGGAGTGCTCAAAATACGAAGTTCAGGCATTATTCAGAGTAGCATAAGCCAGATAAGTGAGGTTTCAAAGGGAAAGGATTTTTTTATTTTTTTATTTTTATTAATTTTTTTTATTAAGAGGTTAAGTGTTCACGGAATAGAATGGTTTTCAGCTGTCTTTTGAATGTTGCCAGGGATTCTGCGTTCCGGATGAGGGTGGGGAGAGTGTTCCACCAGCATGGAACTGTGAATGAGAATGTTCTGGAGAGTGATATTGTGGCTCTCTGTGATGGAACCACGAGACGTCGCTCGTTGACCGATCATAGGCTTCTGGTAGGGATGTAGACTCGTAGGAGTGAGTGAAAGTAGGAGGGAGCTGAGCCTGTGACAGATCTGTAAGCAAGCGTCAATGCCTTGAACTTGATGCGAGCAGCGAGAGGTAGCCAGTGCAGAGAGATGAACAGTGGAGTGACGTGTGCCCTCTTGGGCTCGTTGAAGACAAGACGGGCTGCAGCATTCTGGATCATCTGTAGAGGTTTGGTTGCACATGCTGGAAGTCCGGCCAGAAGAGCATTACAGTAGTCAAGCCTAGAAATGACCAGGGCCTGGACGAGGAGTTGTGTTGCATGCTCAGTTAGGAAAGTCCTGATCTTCCTGATGTTGTGCAGTGCAAACCTGCATGATCGAGCGGTCTTTGAAATGTGATCAGTGAAGGTCAGCTGGTCATCAAACGTTACTCCAAGGTTTCTGACCGACCTTGATGGGGTGATTGATGATGAATCTAGCTGGATGGTGAAGTCGTGCTGTAGTGACGGATTGGCAGGGAGGATGAGAAGCTCAGTCTTTGCCAGGTTGAGCTGTAGGTGATGTTCTTTCATCCATGTGGAGATGTCCGCCAGACAGCTTGAGACCCGTGCAGCTATTGTGGGATCATCTGGTTGAAACGAGAGGAAGAGCTGTGTGTCATCAGCATAGCAGTGGTAGGAGAAGCCATGTGCCTGGATGATGTGTCCCAGTGATGTGGTGTAGATGGAGAAGAGGAGGGGACCAAGAACTGAACCCTGGGGAACCCCTGTGGTCAGTTGATGTGCTCTGGATACCTCGCCTCTCCATGCGACCTTGAAGGACCTACCTGTGAGATAGGACTCAAACCAGTGGAGAGGAGTTCCTGTGATGCCCAGTGCTGAGAGGCTGGACATAAGGATCTGATGATTCACAGTGTCGAAGGCAGCAGACAGATCCAGGAGAATAAGGACTGAAGATTTGGAAGCAGCTTTTGCGATCCGTAGGGCTTCTGTGACCGACAGTAATGCAGTCTCAGTTGAATGCCCTTTCTTGAAGCCAGATTGGTTGACATCTAGCTGGTTGTGTAGAGACAAGAAGGATGTTACTTGGTTGAAAACAGCTCTTTCAAGTGTCTTCGCAATGAATGGTAGGAGAGAGATAGGTCTGTAATTCTCTACAAGTGATGTGTTTAGCGTTGGTTTTTTAAGCAGTGGAGTAACCCGAGCCTGCTTGAATGTTGTGGGGAAAGTGCCAGTATGGAGGGATGAGTTGATGATGTGTGTGAGTGCTGGAAGAAGTGTGGGAGAGATGGCTTATAGAAGGTGTGAGGGGATGGGGTCTAGAGGGCAGGTGGTAGGGTGACTGGAGAGGAGAAGTGTAGATACTTCTTCCTCGGTTAGCGAAGAAAAGGAGGACAGAGGGATATTGGCTGTGGAAGGGGTCGGTCTGGGTTCCTGTGTGTGTGGTGCTGAGAACTGACTGCTGATAGCTGTTGTTTTGTTGGTGAAGAAGTTTGCAAAATCGTCAGCAGTTAAAGAGGAGGTGGGTGGAGGTGGAGGTGGACAGAGGAGAGAGTTGAATGTCTTGAAGAGTGATCGTGTGTTGGAGGAGCTGTTGATCTTGTTGTGGAAGTATGAAGATTTTGCAGCATGAACATCCACAGGAAAGGAAGAGAGGAGAGATTTATACATACTCAGGTCAGATGCGTCTTTTGATTTGTTCCATTTCCTCTCTGCTGCCCTGAGTTCGGTCCGGTGTTCACGAAGAACCTCAGATAACCAGGGGTTGGAGGGAGTAGCGCGTGCTGGCCTGGAGGAGAGAGGGCAGATATTGTCTAGAGAAGAGGTTAGAGTGGAGCATAAGGTGTCCGTTGCGGTATTCACATCCAGAGATGAGAATTGTGAGGGTGGGGGAAGAGAAGATGACACGGCAGAGGAAAGATGGGAGGGGGAAAGTGAGCGCAGGTTTCGTCTGAAAGTGACTGGTGGTGGGGGTGGGGGTGCAGCGGTAGAGAGTTGTAGACTGAAAGTAATGAGGAAATGATCTGAAACATGGAGGGGTCTCACCAAAATGTTCTCTGTGGTGCAGTTGCGTGTGTAAACTAGGTCCAGTTGGTTGCCTGATTTGTGAGTACCTGAGGTGATGAGTCGTTTGAGATCAAAAGAGGCTAGGAGAGAGATGAAGTCTGTTGCATGCGGCTTTTCGAGATGGATGTCGAAGTCACCGAAGACTAGAAGTGGGGTGTCGTCCTCAGGGAAAGAGGACAGCAGCACATCCAGCTCAAATTACGTCCAATTTCTTACGAAATTCAAAAACATAATTACCGTTTTGGCGCTGTGGCGTGAGATCGCTCTGGCTCAGCTCTAGAGAAGCACATGATCTTCTCTACCGCCTTAATAATACCAGTTACAGCGCAAAATAAACATGAATGAGCATCTGAAAGTGTGTTAAAAGATAGAGTACAACTTATCGAAGTCCGTATCATGTCACATGGAATTGCTCAATCAGTGTTTCAACCGTGGAAATACGTTAGTAAACAATGTCATGTAACGTCACATTTACCTCAGAAAAACCATATCCAGTGACCATAAACTAGTCAGCTAGAAAAACTCTAGAGAGGAGCATTTTGTTAAATATATTACATATTCATTATAATTTTTAATGTTCTTCAATATTTAATGCATGTTTGAATAAATCTGGAAAGTTTATGACAGACACCGTTTAAATTTTTATATAATTTCATGTAACTTTATATTATAAAAATAAATAAAAGTGTATTTTAAGTGTTTGTATATGTGACCGGGGATTTAGATTTACC
The DNA here is from genome assembly GCF_949319135.1 of Squalius cephalus. Taxonomy (NCBI): domain Eukaryota; kingdom Metazoa; phylum Chordata; class Actinopteri; order Cypriniformes; family Leuciscidae; genus Squalius; species Squalius cephalus. The sequence goes on along the minus strand of NC_137126.1, from coordinate 2,253,203 downwards.
ACCAGGAACACATAAGGGGGTTCTATTTACTTTAAGTTTATTCATGTGATGTGAAATAAAGAAAAATGACTTATTTTCCAATGTTGTGTATCAATTTAATTGACAAGGAATAATTTGGTTTAAATGATCACAAAGAAACAGAAAATAAAAGAAACAAAATTCAATAACTGAGGTTCTCAGAGCTGGTGATAAAATTTAAACCACCTCACTGCTCTTCATTACTCAGGGTGCAATATTCTCTGTGATATATGCTTGAGTATCACAGTCCACTGGTGTATAACGAATACAATACTCTCTCTCTCTCTTAACCACGGCAATATACAACCGTTTTACAATGCTAAAATAAAATCTAAAATAAGAGAGTAATGCAACAATTCTAAACCTTTACAATACGGCAGTGGGAATACTGTTCAAAGAAAACAAAACAACATAAGTACATTTTTATATTACCCACTTATTTATCACTTGAGAGAAATTAGAGAAAATAACACTCACATAATAATCAGCTTTTACACACCAACACTTTCACTTCACGAAGGGCTGAAATCTCCAACACTATGGTGCACACTGAAAATAATCACATTAAATTATAATTACATGAAAAACACCTGAAACAAATGGAAAAGATGAAGTATATCACATTTGGCATAACGCCAAATAACATGGCCTAGACCGCATGGAGTGACGTCATATCATCGTGGACATTTTACACAACGTAACTTCCCAAACATGACAGTTCTCCGAATCAACACAAAATATACATCCACAAATGGTATTAAACAACAATATATTTGCAAAACATTGTATTTACCCATGGATGACTCAAATTGTCGACAACATCTTGAGAGTGCGCGTCTCTCTTGCACTGCCCGCTGCACATCTCACCAACAAAATATACTACGGATGCCGTGAGGCAAGAGCGCAAACGCGTTGTTGTGCGCAACACACAAAGCGCCACCCGCAGATGACTCCAAAGAAATACAGGTAGTCTCTGTTTTTATATTTAAACATGGAAAATAATAATTAAATAAAATACTTTAACATAAGGGAGAAAAAAAAACTTTAAAGGCATTTACCACCCGGTTACATCCTCCCCTGCTACAAGTCAGCGTCCTCGATGACTCCCTTAATCACCCATTTCGGCATTCATAGCACCCTGTAATGCCTTTTCAAACAATGCAGTACCAATACTGGCCAATACTTGAGACACCATATCCGTGCTGACGTTCACTGCATGACAAGCGGACCTGGGTGCATGAAAAGGGTTAGTGTGAATACCCGCAGTTGCTCGCTTGCTTCTGCGCACAGCTGGAACTGGCAATTCTCTCTGGACTGGGTTACGCCCGGTCTCTAGCTCCTCCGATTGGACACGCTCAACTGGAGTTTCTGCATTCAGGACCAAACCGTCAAACTCTGCAGGGTCTCCATCCGTATCCGCTGATACTTGTACCTGGCCACCTCGAGAGCTGTCACCTCTCAACCCTGAAGTACCCAGGGCCTCTGAGCTCATTGAAGTGTTTGCGCCCCCCATCACAAAAGGTTGCTCCTCTACTACCACAAAGTCTGGCTCAGAAGTCTCGCTACTGTCCAGAACGACAGGCCGTGTATCTGGCTCAGCCTTCTCCTTACTCCTAGGCCTAGGAGTGGGCATGGCACCTGGACGCAACTCCGACCTGTGAACCCTTTTTGAGGGCCCTCCTTCCAAAGGCTCAACAGTGTAAGTTGTGCCAACTATTTCCACTACTCGGTAAATGACCGGGCTCCAGGCGTCTTGAATCTTGTTCCTGCCTGGAAGCCGCTGGCGCAGATAAACCAAATCACCCACACTGACCTGGGGACAAAATGTCTTTTCATTCAGCCGAGTCACTCTCTCTAGGGCTTTCTCCTCCGAGTACTCCTTTGCTTTCTCATGAGCATATCTCAGCCTCTCTCGATGGACAGACAACCAGTCTTGTTTCCTCTCTGAGACCTCCTCGCTACCCAACAATGCATCAATGGGCAGATGTGGTTGTACCCCAAAAAGTAAATAATACGGGGAAAACCCTGTAGTAGCATGCGGAGTAACATTATAAGCATGGACTAACTCTGGCAAGTACTCAGGCCAACGCCGTTTACGTTCTGGTGGTAATGTACGTAGCAGATTGTGAAGTGTTCGGTTGTACCGTTCACACTGGGCATTTCCCTGCGGCCTATAAGGGGTGGTTCGGGTCTTCTTCACACCATAGAGTCTGCACAGCTCAGCAATTACCTCGCTCTCGAAATTACGACCTTGATCGGAGTGCAACCTCTCAGGAACTCCGTACTTCATAAACCACTCTTTCAACAAGGTTTTTGCTGTGGTATCCGCCTTTTGGTCTCTAGTGGGAAACGCCTGTGTGAACTTTGTGAAAACGTCGGTAACGACCAAAACATTTTCACGCCCATCAGAAGCAGGCTCTAGGACTGTAAAGTCCACCGCAATCACTTCCAGGGGTCTGGAAGCCAAGAATGCTCTCATAGGGGCACGGACTTTGGGCTGAGGCATCTTGGTAAGGATACAACGCTGGCACTTCTTTACCCATTCCTCCACATCCTCATACATACCGGACCAAAAACATCTCTGCTTCAACAACCCCAAGGTCCGCTCAATACCCTGGTGCCCCATATCGTTGTGCACGCTCTGCAGCACCTGGTTCCTTAAACAACCCGGCAACAAGAGTTGCCAGAAGCACTCCTCAGAAGGGCCGTCTACTACTCGATACAGCAACCCATTTCGTTCTCTTATGAGGCTCCACTGCTTCAGAAGGCACTTCACAGACCTGGACAGAGACTTTCTTTCCCGATGAACTGGTCTCTTTTTCCTGTCCCAAAACTCTCTAAATTCCCCCAGAACAGGGTCACTTTTCTGAAACTCAACCAACTGCTCCCTAGTGTAACCGGGAAGTGTATGAGTGTTACCTTGGAGACTAGTGACCACTTCTCCAGCCTCCAACACACGGATTTGCCTTAACCTACAGCACTCAAGTCCCTTCAGAGCGAGTTCAGGTTCCAAGGCTGTACCTCGACTAAAAACACTGCAAATCGCTACACACTCATCCCAATCAACGTCAGGATCAGTTTCAGGCTCCCCTGCAAACTCCTGCCTAGACAAAGCATCAGCCTCTGCGTTACTCTTTCCTGGCCTGTATTTCACCTCAAAGTTGAAGACAGAGAGCTGAGCAACCCATCTCTGTTCGATCGCTCCTAACTTCGCAGTTTGCAAGTGACAAAGCGGATTGTTATCTGTAATCACCTCAAACCAAGACCCAAGTAAATAGCCACGAAACTTCTCGACTACAGCCCACTTAAGGGCCAGTAGCTCGAGCTTCATGCTACTGTAATTGCGATCGTTTCTCTCTGCGTTACGCAACCTCCTGCTTGCGTATGCAATGACCCGCTTCTTGTCATCCTGTACCTGGTACAGAATGGCCCCTAAACCATTCTGGCTCGCATCAGTCTCAAGTATGAAAGGGCAAGTGAAGTCCGCAAAACCAAGCACAGGTGCCGTTGTTAACTTCCACTTCAACTGACTGAATGCATGATCACACTCATTAGACCAACCAGACCTAAAGTGACGACCACTCTTTGCACACCTGCCTTCACGCAAACATGCATTTACCAGATCATGTAAGGGTCCAGCTATCTTCGAGAAGCCCTCAATAAACTTCCTATAATAGCTGCAGAACCCTAAAAATGACCTCAGCTCCTTGACCGTTTCTGGGGTCTTCCAATTACTGACTGCAACAACCTTGTCTGGGTCAGGAGAAATCCCTTGTGCCGAAACCTGGTGGCCAAGAAATCGCACAGAGTCTTGGAGAAAACGGCACTTCCCCAACTTGACTTTTAAACCGGTGTCTGACAACCGTTTCAGCACCATCTCTAGTCTTTCCAGGTGTTCCTCAAAGGTCTGTGAAAACAGCAAAATGTCATCTAGGTACACAATCAACACCTGAAAGATCAGATTGCTCATAACAGACTGCATGAGCCGCTGAAAGGTAGATGGTCCGTTGCAGACCCCAAACGGCATTCTCCGGTACTCAAATAAACCAAAAGGTGTGGTGAATGCCGTCTTGGCCCTATCCCGGTCACTCACCGCAATCTGATGATACCCAGAGGCCAAGTCCACCGTTGAAAAGAACTTCGCTCCCCTGAGGGCATCGAAGCTCTCATCAATTCTGGGTAGTGGAAATGCGTCACGCCTCGTCTTGGCATTGAGCTTTCGATAATCTACGCACAATCGTAGCGACCCATCAGTTTTGCGCACAAGTACCACAGGCGAGGCGTAAGCACTCCCACTCTCCTGAATTACACCCTTTTTCAGCAACTTGGTGATGTGCTCTCTGACCTCCTGGTACTGATTTGGTGGAATTCGCCGGTATGGCTGATTCACTGGTACGTCATCAGTCAGATGTATCTCATGCTGAACCTTATCTGTATAACCCAAATCATCATCCTCCAGGGCAAACACGCTTGAATACTTGCCCAGCACAGCTTTCAACTGAACCTGCTGTTCAAGTGTGCCTCCCATGTCAATGTGATCTAAGACTGACTGGGCGTAAGGCTCAGAACCATGACCTTCACCCATAGTGACCTGTTCTGTGTCTGCGGAAATTCGCTGGAACCTCACTTCACAGGACGAACCCACACTATAACCATCGACTGGAGACAACATACCGAGACGGGCCCTAGGCTGAAGCCAAAGATCTTCCTGAGACAAGTTAAGTACTCTCACTGGACACACGGGTAACTCTGATGTAATCAAGGTAGGTACTACAACTAAACCTCCTGGTAAGACCATATTTGCTGGTTCTACCAACCACGCTGAACCATCCTTTTTACTGGTTTCCATCCCCTTAATCAGAACAGTAGCTGCCGACCAAGCAGGCACATTAGCAGGAGTCTTACCCACAACCCTTGCAAATGAAACTCGCTCAACTAACTCAACTGATTGTGCCTGCTGGAAAACTGCCCTCCAGTCCGAATCCAGCCTACCACCCAGCGTGGTGTCAAACTCAGCATGAACAATCTGTCGGCACTTACTGATGATGTTCATTCCGATGAGCACGGCCACCGACGACGGACTAGGCGTTTCTTTAACGACCAAGAAACCACATTCAGGCAGGGTCATCCCCATCACTTCCACATCCAGCTCCATGTAACCCAAATAGGGAATGTCTAAACCGTTGGCTGCTGTGATCTTTAGCCAACCTGAGGTAGACAACACTCGGTGCTGTAGATGCTCTCGGAAGAACCCCTCAGTAATAGTACTGACCTGACTACCAGTGTCTAACAAGCATGACACTGGCACACCCTTGATTTTCAAGTCCACCATCGGGCACATTCCAACAGCCCGTTCAAAGAACCTGTCCCGACTAGTTCCCATAGGTGGTGAACCAGATACTACCCCTTGTGCTGCCTGACAGCCTGCAACAGAAGGACCTTGTTTTTCTTGCCCTTCAGTTGTCCTGCCAGCACTCTTGGGTCTCCCACCCCATCTCAAGGTGCAATGTCTAGCAATATGCCCAACCCCGTTGCATCTGAAACAGATAGGTTCTCCCTCTTCTGTAAACCTGGGAGGCGGCTTAGATACGGGTACATAATTCTGCGGAACAGACACTGAACGCTGCACAGTCAACTCCTTGACTGCCTTGGTGAGCTCGGAAATAGTCTGCTCTTGCTCACTTATTCGCTTGTCCTGCCGGGAAATCACCTGTAAAATATCATTCAACAGAGTAGAAGTTTGTTTCTCAGACCCGACAGAAGTATCACCCGGTTGACCAAGCAATTCTGAATGGACTGGTCGACTATTTGCTACTCTGGTCGGCCTGCTTTCCTCCATGGACCAAAGAACAGCCTCATTTCGAACCTCAAGCAGGGTCAAGTGGGGCTTATCTCTGATTAGTTTACGCAGCTCTCGCCTTAACGCAGCATCTCGCACACCCTCCACAAACTGATCACGCAAAATTCCCTCCTCGTTTGCCAAGCCACCTGGGGATTGCTTTGCTGCAGAGCTTAAAAGGCGCGAGAGCGCATGAGAGTAATTTCGCAGATCTTCCCCATCCAATTGTTTGCGGTTGTAAAACGTTTGCAACAATTGAGTCCCGCTACGCCGTTCCCCAAACGCCTCCCGCAGGAAAGTAAACAAATCACTGGCCTGTCTGGACTGGTTTCCAACACATAACCGCACCTCTTCCAGTGCAGGCCCTCTCAAAAGAGAGATGATAAAGTCAAGCTGTTCATCTTGTGTCTGGTCTCTGGCCCGTAGGACCCTTTCCACTTCCTCAATAAACTCCTCTACAGACCGTCCATCTTTGTTATACTCCCCACTAAAAGGTTGAACCTCGCGTTCACGAGGAACATAAATGTAGGAGCGGGTCGAATTACCTCCCCCAACAGCCCTACTGGCCAGAGTATCGTTCCTCCAGTCACTTAACTCTTGAATCTGACCCTTTAACTGCTCTATAACGTCATTTCCCACCGCCCCTACGACAGGGACGTGCATCTCCTCTTCAGGCATTTCTTCAGAGTCAGACATTTTTGACACAAATATGAAGAGTAAGAATTAACTCAACCAGGTTCAAGATAAATGTTTCTGCCGCAAACTTCAGCCTTTGCTGTCCTCTTTAGTAGCTCAAACACCCCCTCGTGCTGGTGCACAGTTTCTGGATGCGGCCGTGAGATCCTGGGGGCTAACACGTCGACAACAGGAACCCCATCGAGCTGGACCAGTCTCCTCAGCAGCCGTCACGCCTGGAAACACGCTGGAAACACGATCAGTCCAAAGTTGGCCATTCCGTTCGCAACCGCGATCCTCCACACTCCAGACGTCCTCAGCCTCTGAAAAATATTCACCACTGCCGTATCTTCTAACCCAAATATAGCCTACCGCTCGACAAAAAAACTAATCGGATCGAATAAACAACCCCACTCCTGGTACCAAAATGTGTGACCGGGGATTTAGATTTACCACCAGGAACACATAAGGGGGTTCTATTTACTTTAAGTTTATTCATGTGATGTGAAATAAAGAAAAATGACTTATTTTCCAATGTTGTGTATCAATTTAATTGACAAGGAATAATTTGGTTTAAATGATCACAAAGAAACAGAAAATAAAAGAAACAAAATTCAATAACTGAGGTTCTCAGAGCTGGTGATAAAATTTAAACCACCTCACTGCTCTTCATTACTCGGGGTGCAATATTCTCTGTGATATATGCTTGAGTATCACAGTCCACTGGTGTATAACGAATACAATACTCTCTCTCTCTTAACCACGGCAATATACAACCGTTTTACAATGCTAAAATAAAATCTAAAATAAGAGAGTAATGCAACAATTCTAAACCTTTACAATACGGCAGTGGGAATACTGTTCAAAGAAAACAAAACAACATAAGTAAATTTTTATATTACCCACTTATGTATCACTTGAGAGAAATTAGAGAAAATAACACTCACATAATAATCAGCTTTTACACACCAACACTTTCACTTCACGAAGGGCTGAAATCTCCAACACTATGGTGCACACTGAAAATAATCACATTAAATTATAATTACATGAAAAACACCTGAAACAAATGGAAAAGATGAAGTATATCACATTTGGCATAACGCCAAATAACATGGCCTAGACCGCATGGAGTGACGTCATATCATCGTGGACATTTTACACAACGTAACTTCCCAAACATGACAGTTCTCCGAATCAACACAAAATATACATCCACAAATGGTATTAAACAACAATATATTTGCAAAACATTGTATTTACCCATGGATGACTCAAATTGTCGACAACATCTTGAGAGTGCGCGTCTCTCTTGCACTGCCCGCTGCACATCTCACCAACAAAATATACTATGGATGCCGTGAGGCAAGAGCGCAAACGCGTTGTTGTGCGCAACACACAAAGCGCCACCCGCTGATGACTCCAAAGAAATACAGATAGTCTCTGTTTTTATATTTAAACATGGAAAATAATAATTAAATAAAAGACTTTAACATAAGGGAGAAAAAAAAACTTTAAAGGCATTTACCACCCGGTTACATATACAAATCCGTTAATTTTTACCTTCAATATTATAGTAGGCTAATGAAGCCTATAGGCTACAACTGACTCCCATAGTTTACAATAATAGTTAAGAGATTTGTTTTCCTTGAGAAAATTTGCAATGTATTGTACCTGATATCCAAAATAATCAATATTGAATCGAATCGAATCGTAATCGAAATCGAATCGAATTGTGAAATTTGTGTCAATACCCAGCCCTAATAAGGATGTAGTGTAATGACACCCAGTTCCAGGAATGCACTAATATTTTGTCGGTAGTACCAGTTTGCAACAATTATTAGTTAACACTAAGTTGTCAACACTTCGAAAAAAATTATAAAAAATGCATCGCTTTCTGCCAGGACTTTTTCAGGCTTTTCCCAAATCACTGAAGTGACGTCGATGTCCGGGTTAGCGGTAGCATGAGCCGTCAGGCAAGTGCAATTCCTGATGTACTTACAAACTTTTCAATGCCTCGTTTTATGAGTACAGAACCTATTTGTACTACTGTAGAAGTTTGGTCCATTCTGGGCATTATTAGTGGGGTCATTTACCAGATACAGCCTTGGATCCATTAGCGCCTGCACTAAGCCATCCGGCTGATATCTCTAGATAAGCTCTAACTTTAATAATGTTCGACCAAGGGAAAAAGGCTTCTGGGAGGGGGGGGGGGGGGGTGTTTGGCTCGAGGTCATGGTGCAAAGGACCCTAGGTTGAGTTTACTCCGAACCATCCCTTTAAGCCTCACCCTTGCCTTCACTCTTTGTCCAGTGTCTGTTATGTCGAGATGTGTTTGCACTGCCTGTTTGCTTGCTTTTTTTAGTAAGAATTAAACTTATTAATGTTTTGTGTTAACCTGAGTCTTCTGTCTCAGCTTCCCAGCATGCATCGTTACACAGTGCTTGCACTCGCCATTCTCTCGACATGATTCTCTTTTTTTCAACTCTTTTCTTTTTGTTGTAGAGAAAGAGAGAGAGTGAGAATGGCTTCATTCCAAAACTAACTCATAGCAAAAGGGATAGTTTGAGAAGAGGTTTGAATAGCACACAATGCAGTTCTGAAGACAGTATAGCTTGATGAGCGCACCTGTCACACGTCTATTTATAGACTTTGATGTGCGCATTCCGATGACGTCATCATCAGAGGTTATTTAAACCAAATTATTTAGCATGTTTTAAACACGTTCACAACCGGTCAAACAAAGATGTTTTGCTCAAAACTCTGTTCGTGCAGTATTGAGTGTAGCTTTTGAAAGGGAACACATTTTTTTGTATGAAATGCTCTTAATGAATAATTTAATGATGATAAAAGCACAGCGCGTTCAAGAGTTATCGGTAAGCACAGATGCTCTTCTCTACTGGTGCCATGTGTTGACATGTTGACACTGAACATCTGGTTGCTTATTTTCCATGATAATTAGCTCTGGTTTGTTCAACAGAAAAGTTTTTATTTTCTCTCTGTCTCTCAGCATGAAACCCAGGGAGGTCATCCTGAAATAATGAGAATGCATGCCTCAAATGACCATGAATCTGAGCTTTTGAGCTGGTCTATGTTAAATCCAGTTATTAGTGACATAAGTGTTGTATGATATAGTCTTTAGGCAAGAAGTGGACAAAAGTGTATTGCTCATCATACAGCAGCTTCAACACAAATTAGATCAGGTCAAGTTAAATACTGTTGCAGCAGATGTCTGGAAAAACATATAGAGTTTGTATCTGTTGTCATTATATTTCTCATTCTAATTGATGATGTCTTTCCCTCTGTTTCTTACATTGTTTTAGTGGATGATAGCATCTCATTGTCACGGTTGCCTTGAAGCACGCACAAACTGGATGCAGGAGTATCCAACAAAAACATAAGTCCATAACTCACAGGAGATCAATGGAGAAACATAGAATAATCACAAACCAATATAATCCACAAACGAGAACCGACAAAGAACTGAACTGAAACGGCTGAATCTATACACATGGAAAAGATACACATAAAGATACACATGTGACACTGATAAATAAATATATACAGTATATATATATATATATATATATATATATATATATATATATATATATATATATATATAAAGGGAGGAGCCTTCGCTGACGGTCCGGGCGAAACCTCCGGATTGACTGACAGAGGCAGAGCTGGGGGAGGTAGAGACCAAGGTGGAGATAACACCGCAGACCTGAACGATCTAGGCGGAGCTGCTGGCTCAAGAGAACAAGTGGAGACGGGGGCCTGGCAGACCTAAAGCAACACCAGAGGGAGGGAGGACCAAAGTGGAGCCGGGGGGAGGGAGGAGCCTGACGAGGCACAGCTAAAGGCCCTGAAGTCCGTGGCGTAGGCAGAGCGATGGCTGACCATGGTGGAGCCAGAAGGATGAGGGACCACGGTGGAGCCGAGGGAGCGCAGAACCTGGGCAGAGCTGAAAGGCAGAGGAGGAGTTATATCCCTGGTGGCCCGAAGGTGAAGCTGGAGGATCCAGGGGGATCGGGATGCCCGAGGTGGAGCCAGAGAGCTGGATGGAGCTGGCAGAGCCGAGGATCTGAGCGGCACCAGTGGAGGAGGCAGATCCAGCAGAGAGGACGCAATCATCATCAGTTTGAAGTACTAAAAAAGTACTACTGTACATAAACAAGCCCAGACAAGAACTATGGGCATGCTTCGTATGAAGGTTGTCTTCTGGGCCCTTGATAAGACAAGTACATATGTTTCATTAAGTAAGTAAAAAATAAACAAACATTTGTTTAACTGTTGCAGAATCACATAAAATGCACTGCACAGTACACACTGTTTTGCACGTACTGCATAGTTAGGAAATGTGCAATTTTCGGATGCACCCTAGCTCACTGTGAAATTTAGGCCCAGTGCACATTGTATGATTTTGTGCTGTCCCAGATGAAAAATGAGTAATCGTGGTGATTTCTGTGGTCGTTGCTCTTAAACGGTGGTTCTACGTCATCCAGTGAGAGAGGTTCAAAGCCATTGTCCTGGTCAGAAATTTAGCATGATCATCTGACAGTGTTTGCTGCTATGACCTGCGTCTATTGACTAGCCAATAAAAATGCAATCTTTTCTCTAGCCATGATCATGTCCATATTCTCCTCTTTCGCTTCCATGCACAAAATTACAATTACCAAAGTGTGATTCATCTTCCTCTATTTGTTCACCACTAGTGCATGCTGATGAAGTTTTATTTGTCTATACTAACGTGCGTCATAGCCTATGATTCAATAGGTGTGATCATCATACAGTCTGCATACATGTCATAGACAAGTTTATTAGATCCATGTTGTGCAGTGTGATTTGTAATGATCTTACGGCTGAATTGCACAGTCTAGCAGGCATTAAAGTAGATCTGGCGTTGTGGGAGTGGATCGTGCTACCATTCTTTCCGGGAGGAATTTGTGGACATCATCTGCGTTGTAAAGGCCTCACTCGTTAGAAGCTACAGTTTTATAAAACATATTGAAAAATCTAAATGTTCTATTTGTATATGTGGTTATCTGTAAAATGTAAAAACGTTCACTGAGAGCATGTACATATAAAGCAAACTGAGCTGAACGCACGGAAGGGAAGATGACACAAACAGACAACAGAGAGGATGAGACAAATCAACAGGCAATAACGGTAGACATAGACACGCAATTGACATTTATTTGGCTCAAATGAAATGGCAGATTGGAACACCCTAGCTTATAGATGACCTTCAGATTCAAACAGTTTCTAACAAGTGAAGAGGCCATTTGTTGTGTTCAAGACCCAGCGCTCACAAGCAACAACACAGGCCACAACATCATTGGATAAATTATGTTTTGGGGGATTCTGATTCTTCTCAGACTGAATCCCCCAAAACATCATTTAGGCAAGGTCCTCATTTGGAAAAAGAATAAAATAAAGTATATAAAGTGATTTACTGTTGTAAACTGCATACAGTTTTCTGTTAATGTGTGGGTGTGTGCTAAATTATATATAGCAGCATATAAAAGCAATACAAGTTAATGCAATGTCCCAATTTAGATATCTAAGTAAACGTGTGTGAGCCCACACTTGTTATTTTGAGCGTTATTTCTGCTTCATTACTTCATAAGTGAAGTTTATAGTGTTTCATATACTGTCATTTGAAACAAATTCTGCATTTTGAGACACTGAATATCTCAAACTGCATTTGTTTTTAATACCATTGGTATTTGGGTGACATTTAATGTAAAAATTCCCTTTATTTTTGAAGTTTAATTCATTCTGCGGGACTGTGAAGTCCTCATGAAATCAAGATTGAAGGTTATCTATATGCTAGTGTGTTCCAATCTGCCGTTCCATTTGAGCCAAATAAATGTCGACTGCGTGTCTATGTCTACAGTTTTATTTGTCTCATCCTCTCCGTCCTCTGTTTGTGTAATCTTCCCTTTCACGTGTGTAGCTCAGTTTGCTTTATAATTTACTGCTCTCAGTGAACATCATTACATGTTACAGATATCCGCATAAACAAATACAACATTACGATTTTTTTCAATGTTTTCTAAAACTCTTAGATGCATTTATCGTTATATCCTATAAACTTGGATGAATCTATAGTTCTTACTGTAGTTTTCATCTTCACACTTTGTCAAAATACTCAGAGTTTTAGGAAGATGGTGAGAACTTCTTGAAAATCAATCTAAATATTTATTTTTTATTCATGGATATCCTCGGACTCGGAATTATGCATTTTTATGGTAACACTATCAATCTCGCAAGTATGGTAATTCCGACTTTAAATGTGGCTTGGCTTGAATGAGGCACACAAGAGCTGGTGTAAACACATCCACATCTCTATGATCAGATGTGTTCTTAACTGCTCTTTTCTCTTCGCTGTCATTTTTGTGGTGTGTTTTCTGTGTTATTAAGAGTAAAGCGAGCAGCACATATCTGGCCCTATCTTGCACCCAGCGCAACTGACTTTGTACAGCGACGCATGTATCATTCCTATTTTGCACCCGACGCACAGCGGACTCTTCCCTCTACAGACACACGGCAGTAAATTAGGGAATGAACTTGCGCTCCCGGAGGCGGTTCAGCGAAAAGAGGAGGCGTGTTCCGGCGCAAACGTTCCCTGGTGCTATTTTGCAGGTTTAGAAAACAATTCCAGCACAGACCAGGAGAAACCTCGTCTAAAGTCAGTGGCGCGTTATTCAGTGGCTATTTTGAGGGCGCATGCTTGGCCATAATGTAGCGTGTGCACAACGCACACACACTTTGATTCTCTCATCTACACAGAAGCAGCAGTTTTCATTTTTGCAAATCATAGGCTACATTATTACAAGAAAAAATATTCCACACGAGGGAAATCATTGTGGTGTCCATGAAGATGTGAAAAATAGGCATAAATCTAGCTAGGGTGTGGCGCAGTGGATAAGACGCATGCCTTTGGTGTGAGAGACCCGGGTTCGAATCCACTGTGCGACACCAATGTGTCCCTGAGCAAGACACTTAACCCCTAGTTGCTCCAGAGGCGTGCGACCTCTGACATATATAGCAATTGTAAGTCGCTTTGGATAAAAGCGTCAGCTAAATGAATAAATGTAATGTAAATGTAAATGTGTGTTTCTCCATCCCCAATGTCACTTCTCTGTGTTTTACGGCCCTGACGAGAACGTCGGTCTCCTCGGCTGTGAACCGCTCCTGGCTTGCGCCTGGCAAATCCGCCGTTATAATAGCAATCCGCCATGGAACAAGCGCGCCTGCTCTTAAAGGGAATGTGAGATGACGCTCTGATTGGTTTATTTCACGTTACGCCCAAACCACACCTATGAGTAATGAAGCTACTTCAGACCAACACATTTTAGATTTGCGTCGGGCGCAAGAGTCATTTATCCCACCGGTGTAATAGCAACGACGCCCGAGATCCGCCCACAAAGTTACTTGCGTTTCGCGCTTGATACTTGCGTTTCAGATGGTTAAAATAGGGCCCATCATGTTTCAAACAGTAAGCCGCTGGTCAGGTGTTTGAACTCCTTTTCACCCCAGAGTGAAGAAAGAAAAATAACTTTGCAGTTAGTATATAGTAGGGGTGTAACGATATTCAAACCGAACCGAAAAACCGCGATACACCACCCACGATACGTATCGCGATACTCTCATGGCGTACCGAGGACGCCCCGCCCCCTGCTGCCCCGGCTCAATGGACCTCATGTCTTATGTGTACACAACGAATACAGCGTTATAGCCTAACCACCATTAACACCCTATAATAGCAAGCTCCGTATTTTGTTACTTTCGATAATAAGCAAGGTGTAATCTTTCAAATTCTGTCTATTTGATCACGAAATTCAAACAATAAATGCCGTTTTGGCGCTCTTTGATGTGGCGTGACAGATCACTGTACTAGCTCCTCATTTAAAGCGGCAGCGCGGAGCGCGAGTAAACGCGATTCTCTTCCTCAGTTACAGAATAAACATGAATGGACACCTGAAGGTATGTTAAAAGATACAGTATACTTACTGAAAGGCATCATAACTTGTGTAATCAATCGATCAGTGTTTCAGCAGCGGAAAGACGCCAATAAAACGTCTTAGTTTGTCACATAGCCTTATATTTACCTCAGGCAAGTCATTCAGTGCCCACAGCTTGTTGGTTCCTAAATGAACTCTTGCACTAAATAAATGCACTATATTCGATATAATATATTTTACTTAACATGTTAATGATTGATTGATTATTTAATGTAGCCTATGTTTTAAATATCTGTCATAAAAACTGTGTAAATATTTATATTTCAATAACAAATTAGAGTAGAAAACATAAGTTAATAAGAAAACTGCCTTATGTGCAGTTTGCATGTTTTCATACAATGTGTTGAGTGTTGATTATTATATCTAAAAATAAAAAGTATCTGAAATTAGGCTAAAAGTCTAGGCTCTGTTAACCTTTAAGGTTATAGTAATGTGTGGGATCCCTATATAGTTTACAGCATTAGCAGATCTTTTTTTTTTTTTTATCCTTGCGAAAAGTTTATTTTGTAATTTAATTAATTTAAAGACAAAGACAGAATTTGTTCATTAAACCACTGTAAAAAAAAAAAAAAGAAGCAATTTTAGCTTTCTAAAACCCCCACCCCACCGAACCGAATCGAACCGAACCGAGATGTCAAAACCGTGGGGCGTACCGAACCGTCAGTTTTGTGTATCGTTACACCCCTAGTATATAGGTTTTTTTCCCCCATAATTCTTTACTAATGAATCCAGTTGTTAAAGTTTCTCCTTGGTTATTCTCCTTGGTTAATAGCAACACATAAGAATTTTAATATAGGAGGCTTCATACATTTTGTGTTACAGAAGTCAAATGGTGTAAAGTCCACCCATTGAAGAGACTCGCTAGGTGGTGCTACTGTACATATGAACTTATATACCTAACCTACATAAAACAGACAGTGTGACTATTATAATCTGAGAATGAAGATCAGTATGAAGACGTGTGCTAGTTATTATTCCCCCGGTGCCAACATTGGTGCCACAGGCTGCCGACCCCTGTAGAATAAAGAAACTGGGATTTTGATGATTAACGGGAAACATGTTGCACTATATGGTTCGCAACGTATCAATATATATTTTTTATTGAGTTTATGACAGAAAATTATATTTTTTCCACCTCTATCTGAATACTGTTAAATCCGGTAAAATTCTCAAAATTTTGCCAGTGCACTTATTCATTTTGAAGCACTGTAAATGCTTAAACTTGGACTTTGATATGATGCGGTATTTTTTAACACAAGCTATAACATTAAAGTATCGGCTGCTTGTTATTAGCATGAAGCAAATGCTGTTCCATATGTGCTTAACATGAAACTTGTCTAAACATCAAACATAACTGTAGTATAATTTATTCTATATATATGGATCTATACATTTTTATTTTAAAATCCAGAGAATGTCTTTAGGAAATCTGAATTAATTTGAGAGAACTCACAAGTTTGAATGAAGCAACTGTTCCTTTATGTCCACAATGTCCATTATGTGACCCATCGAGGTTTTACTGTTAATAATGAAATGGATCTAATACTGTAATGGAGGAAAATGGGCACAGTATTAATGTAAAGATGGGAATGGAGGGAGAAAGGGTAAAAATAGTGGCTTGTGGTCAGGAACAGTGGAGAAATGGCTGACCTTAATTATGTGGATGTCACTATGAAATATTCAGCCAATGAGTATTCCCTCAGAAACGCCTCGTACAGTGGAGGAGTCGTAACAGCAGATGTGTCTCGGCTGAGAGCTTTGGTTTGGTAAGATTGGTTTGCATCACCTACAGAATATATGAATATTACAATTAACTAATAAAGTCAAAAAAAAAATTTGTGACATTGAAATTGCTTTCTTAATACGTGCTCCTGGTGTGTGCATGCCATGCAAATCTAATGATATTTGCATGCAAATTGCTCAACCTCTTACTTTTCTTTTTTTGGCCTAATATTGCTAGATAGTGCAGTAATTCAATGTTGATTAACCAACAGAAATAGTAGCAAATAGATTTGGAATAATATCATTGGGATATGTGGAGAAGGCAACACTTTACAATAAGGTCTCAGTTGTTAATGCATCAATTAACTAATATGAACAATTAACTAATACATAATTACTGCATTTATCAACCTTTTGTTAATGTTAGTTAATAAAATGCAATTGTTCATCGCTGGCTCATTTTAGTTCACAGTGCATTAATCAACCGATATTTTTATTTCATTTTAAAAAACATTAGTAAATGTTGAAATTAATAACTGTTGTAGAAATATTGTTCATTGTTCGTGTTAACGAATGTAGTAAACTAATGCTAACAAATGAAACCTTATTGTAAAGTGCAGCCTAGTTTATAAAGTTATAAATATGGATATTTTTCATATTTATAAATATGGAAGTTATACATATGGATTATACCTTTATTAACCACCTGGAGCCATATGGATTACTGTTATGATGGATGGATTTGCTATTTTGGGTTTCAAAATCTTGTTTAGTTACTATTCACTCCCATTATAAAGCTTGGAAGCTTCTCTTTTTTTTTTTTTTTAATATAACTGTGTTCGGATGAAAGAAGAAAGTCATATACACCTGGCTTGAGGGTGAGTGAATGATGGGATAATTTTCATTTTTGGGTGAACTAACTCTTTAACCCTGCATGCTATACCATACATATTGAATATAAAGCTTACTACATCTTCGTTGCGTTTTATTTTTCCACATAAGGTTAACATTTCAACCATGACCCAGGTGTTTTATGTTTTGA
Source organism: Squalius cephalus (assembly GCF_949319135.1). Lineage (NCBI taxonomy): Eukaryota > Metazoa > Chordata > Actinopteri > Cypriniformes > Leuciscidae > Squalius > Squalius cephalus. The sequence goes on along the minus strand of NC_137126.1, from coordinate 2,235,874 downwards.
TGCTGAGGTCTCCTGCTGCTGGTGTAAAAGAGACAAGGATAAACAGAGACAAGCAGAGAAAGAGATACAACCCGTGTCTCCTGGGATAGAGATCTTATTAACACCCGGAAAGTCGCATTATAGGTGGAAGAAAGGAAGTTCTGTGCAAGGTTGCCATGGTAATATCCCCTGGGCTTTGTCCTAAAGTGCTCCCTAAATTCAATTAGCTTCCCCCAATTACACTCTCACAGTGAGCTCGACTAAGCTGCAATGAATCCGGCGTAAGAATCATTTGTCCAAAATCAAAATTACCTTTCAACACTGTGAATGCCAACAATATACACGGCACGCATATATTAAAGTTTACTGTCAGTCAACTCTTTGAGACATTGAAAAGCTTACATTTGATAAGTCAAATCATCTCTCACAGAACATGTAATAAAGCTGCTATAAAGGACAGCAACTGGTCATTACTCTAGTGTAGGATCTGTTGGAGATTATACCTATTTTTGCAGTTCTCCATAACATAAATATGCACACAATTAATTGCAGTTTCCAGCTGAAATGAACACTAGTGGGAGTAAAACGCCAATTTATTCCTTTTCACACAAATCTGTACAGGCACAGATAATTAAAGGGGTCATATGATGCATTTCTCATCCTTTCCTTTTTCTTTAGTGTGCTATCTGCAAAGTTACAAACGCCTTGATTGAATTCTCCCTCACTTACTTACGTCACTCGGTGGAAATGCTATGCAAAAGCAAAAACACTTTATTTGGCCTTCTGAAAGTGGACGCAATTTAGGAATCAATGGTTAAGATTTTTTTACAGCACTGAACAGAACAACTCAAATGTTCGTGTGTGTGTGTGCAGCGTATTTTACAGAGGAGAGTTTTCTGAACCTGCGAGAGCACAAGACTGATGTGCACAAAGGCTATTTCTAAAAAATGAGGCAATTCCAACTTTGTTAGAGCAATCTGGCACTTCTGAATCAGAGCCTGTCAGAATGTTTCATTATTTGTTAAAGTGTTTGCTATTGACTGTTGAAATGAGGAGTTTCATACAGTGTTGAGTAACGCATATTGTTTGTCATTCTTTTTCTTTTTTCATTAAGATTTTTTATTGAAGGAAGGACAAAGTGACGTATTGCATACAAAAGAGTTAACAATGCTCCTTTTGGCTTTACAATTTTGATATTGTTTGTCATTCTTACGATCAAAACTGCTATATATCTATATCTAGCTATATAGCTAAGTTATTTTAAATTGTGATAATGCATTAACATTTTAGCGGACATTTCATTTCTGATTAATTTTCTCCACAATTAATTTGATAAAATATTATTAGATTCATTTTAACTTACATTTCAGTGTTGAAAAAAATGCAAGAAGAATTATTATTACTATTTTTAAATGGTGATAATGCATTAACATTTCATTTCTGATTAATTTTCCCCACAATTAATTTGATAAAATATTATTAGATTCATGCTCATCTGTTACAGAGAAAATTTAACTTACATTTCAGTGTTGAAAAAAATGCAAGAAGACCCACATTTTGCATAAATGTTGCCACATGCATGTTTTTACAATGTGTCTGCTATTTCTGAATACAGACAAATATCATTCAATCCTCAAAAAATAAAGGTTAAATACTGTAGATGCAAAAGCACAGACTGCACACCTGACAGTGAAATATGTGAAGAGGTTCAGAGTTAATTGCGTGAGTGTGAAGACGAAGAGGAATATCAAACCGTGTGCACGTCTGTACTCATGTTTGTTTCAGGAACAACATGTTATCTGAGCCTCAAGGTTCCTCTGCTCCTCATAATGCGCTTTCTATCGGCCTTCAGTTCTGTATATGTGGAGCAGCGTAAATCTGCCTGGTTTTACTCGCTATCACGTGTTTCTCTATGAGCTTCTCTTTTGTGTTTGTGATATCTTGATTGATTCAGATTATCTTAGATTTACGGATTAGGTTGAGTGAATCTATATTTACTGTTCCCAAGACCTTTTTGTCATTGAGCGACAGATATATTTATTGTCAAGGAGCACAGACGCATCTGTACCTTTAATATTATGTATCTGTCTAGCAGCTGTACTTCTTTGATGCATTAAAATGGGCCATTCTGATTGGATTACGCTACAAGATCTCACATTGTAATAAACATGGAGTTTGATAATGCATTATACAGTATATATTTGGGTCATTATGCAGTACATTTTATGGACCCATAATACACGTCTTAATATATAAAATTGGAAATCACTTGAGTTTGATCACAATCTAACAATTACATGGACATTGCGGTGAGTTATAAATACTTTCACTGTGGTTTGATTGAATTGCAAAAGCTATTTTGGGTGCAACACTATAAAAAAACAATGATTTTTTTAAGTTAAAGCAAAGATTATTACAGTACGTTTAGCAAAGACTATTTTTCGTTTTTCTACTTTATGTTTAATTCAATGTTAATGTTACTTGTCGCTTCTTCATAATTAATTGTGAAATTGACCACCAATTTCTACCAATTGTTTCTACACCATTTTTTCCCAATGTATGCACAGTATCAAAAGAAAAATGTCAGACATTGCAGGTGTTCTGTAATGAAATCTTAGGATTATTGTTTTGATTGACAATAAACTGTCATCAAAATAACGTTTCACCCTGTTGTACAGAGACTGCTGTGTTCTTCAGACAGGATTGATCCAGTAGTTGAGGGAGATATCGAGAGGGGGCAGTGTTGCCTCAGGTTTTAGCTCATAAGACACAGAAATGCAGTCCTGAAGTAATGTACCTCTGTCTCTCTCTCTCTCTCTCTCTCTCTCTCTCTCTCTCTCTCTCTCTCTCTCTCTCTCTCTCTCTCTCTCTCTCTCTCTCTCTCTCTCTCTCTCTCTCTCTCTCTCTCTCTCTCTCTCTCTCTCTCTCTCTCTCTCTCCGGCAGAGAGCTTTACTGAATGAATAGATCTGCAGGGGGGAGAAACCAGCGCGTGCTCCACTCCTCACTGCAAATGTTGTGCGGCAGGTTCACTTCAGCCATGAAATCCAATTTTACAACCAAGATTGTGCTCAAAATGACCAATGTTCCAAACACCACAACTGTACATGCATGTAGATCACACTATCTGACACTTCTGCAAATGATAGTGCATGCAAAAGCATAGATAGTGCGATAGACCGACAGACAGATAGACAGACGGGCAGACAGACTGTCAGACAGATAGATAGATAGATAGATAGATAGATAGATAGATAGATAGATAGATAGATAGATAGATAGATAGATAGATAGATAGATAGATAGATAGATAGATAGATGGACGGACAGAAGATAGATAGATAGATAGATAGATAGATAGATAGATAGATAGATAGATAGATAGATAGATAGATAGATAGATAGACAGAAGATAGATAGATAGATAGATAGATTGATAGATAGATAGATAGATAGATAGATAGATAGATAGATAGATAGATAGATAGATAGATAGATAGATAGATAGATAGATAGATAGATAGATAGATAGATAGATAGATGGATAGATAGATAGATAGACAGACAGACAGAATATAGATAGATAGATAGATAGATAGATAGATAGATAGATAGATAGATAGATAGATAGACGGACAGACAGAATATAGATAGATAGATAGATAGATAGATAGATAGATAGATAGATAGATAGATAGATAGATAGATAGATAGATAGATAGATAGACAGACAGAAGATAGATGGACAGACAGAAGATGGATGGATGGATGGATGGATGGATGGATGGATGGATGGATGGATGGATGGATGGATGGATGGATAGAAGATAGATAGATAGATAGATAGATAGATAGATAGATAGATAGATAGACAGACAGACAGACAGACAGACAGAAGATAGATAGATAGATAGATAGATAGATAGATAGATAGATAGATAGATAGATAGATAGATAGATAGATAGACAGACAGACAGACAGACAGACAGACAGACAGACAGAAGATAGATAGATAGATAGATAGATAGATAGATAGACAGACAGACAGACAGACAGACAGAAGATAGATAGATAGATAGATAGATAGATACTAGATATATAGATAGATAGATAGATAGATAGATAGATAGATACTAGATATATAGATAGATAGATAGATAGATAGATAGATAGATAGATAGACAGACAGACAGACAGACAGACAGACAGAAGATAGATAGATAGATAGATAGATAGATAGATAGATAGATAGATAGATAGATAGATAGATAGATAGACAGACAGACAGACAGACAGACAGACAGACAGACAGACAGACAGACAGAAGATAGATAGATAGATAGATAGATAGATAGATAGACAGACAGACAGACAGACAGACAGACAGACAGACAGAAGATAGATAGATAGATAGATAGATAGATACTAGATATATAGATAGATAGATAGATAGATAGATAGACGGACAGACAGAAGATGGATGGATGGATGGATGGATGGATGGATGGATGGACGGTTAGATAGATTCGAGTCAAACTCAACTTTGACTATTAACCAAGGAGAAAGCCTTTTATCCATTTCTAAAACGCCTCCACACCCACGAAGACCAGTGACGCCGCCGATCTCCTCCAGTTAGTGTGGAACATGAATAAAACATGGGCTAACATGAACTTTATTCATTGTTTTTCTTTCTCCTCATCGTCGCCTTTGCTTCTGAAACCTGTCCTGCATATCTATCAGGCGGAGAGCAGAGAGTCAGGCGAGGTGAGGCTTTGAAGTAAAACACTCTCCTATCAAAATACTAAACTACAATACTGAAGCCCCTGGTAGGATATCTCTCAGGATTTCCCACTGGATTATTTATTTAATTGCCATATTTGCTGGAATTAATGAAACCACCGCTGAGAACAATCATCTCCACTGACACCAGAGCACTGATATTAAAGACATGTTTCTGCTTAAACAAACTCGTTGACTTTGTGTTGATTACCTTAAACAATAATGTTCTCATGCTTCAATTAAAATATTATAATATATATGTAGTACCTATATTTTTAAAAGTACCTGCAACAATAAAATTAAAATGCACAGTGAGATTTGTTTTTAAATATTAAATTATTTAAATATGAAAATGATATGGAGCTAGTTTCACTTTTTATGTATGAATTATGTTAATAGGTCTCGTGAGCATGCTTTAAAGATAACATCAAGTTCATAACTAATGGATGCTGAAAAACAAACCAAGTGACCCCGAGTCTCTCTCAGTCGTATTCGGCATTCAAGGAGCCGGGGACCTCGGTTTTACATGCAAACTGGATTTCTTAGAGAATGCAGATCTCATTTATAAGAAAACAAGGGATATATACATATAGATATGGATGGTGAGTGAGTTCACTGTCAAAGTGAATATAGAATAAAAGTAGGCATATACTCTGACAAATAAAACAAAACTCTATTGGATTGTAAAAGCACTGAGGGGAAACAAAATAATGACCTAAACAGTAATAAAAAGTTGTCTATTATAAATGATGCAACTCATTGAGTTCAACTCATTTTAATCAAACCTTTGTTCCATATACAATAGGCAAGCAACAAATTGTAGTAATGTGTATTAAAAAAAAAAAAAAAATTATATATATATATATATATATATATATATATATATATATATATATATATATATATATATATATATAGTTCATTTTTATGCTTTATATGGTTTTTGTCTAAAGGTGCAAAATAAATAACTAATAACAAAATAACTATATGACCTAAACAGCTGTCTATTATAAATGATGCAACTCATTGAGTGCACCATTGAAAATGTTTTAATCAAACCTTTGTTCCATATACAATAAGCAAGCAACAAAATGTAGTAATTTGTAATTTTGTATTGAAAAAAAAAAATAAAATAATAATAATAATAATATATATACAGTATATATATATATATATTTTGTTCATTTTTATGCTTTATATGATTTTTGTCTAAAGGTGCTGTCACATTTACTATAGCTCAGGAAATTTTCACGAGTGAAATCTATTAATCCACTCGATTGACACGGGACCTTTAGTGAGTGCTCCTTCATGCTGGAGGAGTCAAGCATGTGCAAGTCCATGTGTTTTACGGTGAGACCTGGGGCCGGTTTCACAAAGCTATATTAGACCGGTCTATAGACCTTATGCGCCAGAGAAACGAGGGCGCCGCCATCTTTAGAATATTGTCTTTGAACTTCCATTTTTGCGGTCGCTCTGTATATTTCTATGGCATTGCTGTCCAGGAGTAATTAGCTTTTGAAGTGGATTTACTTAATGTAAAGTTATCATGAGGACGGTGATGTTTAAAGCAGATGACTTAACAAATGTCAGTAGACCGGAGAGATTTTAAAACGAGCCGTTCGTTAATAAACACGCAGAATCGCTGTGAAAATACAGACCGGAAGTCAAAAGACGACGAGCGCAGCGCTGAAAAGGGGCGGAGCTACACAAGGTCTATAGTGTTAGACAAGTCTAAAATTTGCTCATAGACTAATCTAATGCAAGTTACACTGTTTCACAAAAATAAAGACTGACTTAATTTAGACCAAAAAAATTAGACACCTTACCCCAGGCTAACTGAGGTCTAAGACTGTCTGGCTCTTCCTCTTGGTGCTGAGGGAACTCCGCCGGTAGCGTCCATGTTGACGCCACACACTCCACTTTCCCATCCTCCGCTTATCCCCCAGAACATAGGCGACTGTCCACCAGATATGTTCATCACCATTTCAGTGGTGTCTTTAAGTTTCTCTTGGGGTCCTCCTCCCGTTTTTGGATATTTCCTCTTAAATATTTCTTTTTTGGCATCTTTGCCAAACGGTCGGATTAACACTGTTAACTGTCGTCGCAAACTTTTTCCAAATTAAACATTTCTTCTTGTTACTACATTGTCTGCTAAATTTCCCCCAAGTAAAATGTCCTTGTAACTGTTATACTCCTCCAACAAACACATACTTTACATACAGTAAACTGCACTGAGCGGCTGAATGCGCTTACTCGATCCGCCAGGTTTTTTGTTTTGAAAAGTGTCTTATTTTACCCAGAATGCATTGCAGTGTAGTCCTACTTAAGATAGTCAGAGTCTTAAGTGCTTTGTGCAACGGTCTGATTTAGATGTCTATCTGAAGTCTGACTATCTACTATATCTAAGCCATAGTCAAAGTCTATCTTTGTGAAACCGGCCCCTGAGGCCAGCTTTCAGCCTCGGCTGGAAAATAAAGTACATATAACTTGATCGGTTTGAAATGTTTGCATTGACATAGGAATGTCGTATAATGACGAATGGACGGAACCAGTTGTTGTTGTTGAATATAATAAATGACTGTAGTGTCTCTTTCAACTCATCATCTGTCAGGACAGCGTTGTCCCTCAAGTGTTTGCTTTATTCCCGTGGTTTGGCCTTGGGAATGGGCCTCATCACTGCTTGATTAATATAAACTTCTTATATTTAAACTCGTCGTCTCCTAATTAGGACCCGAAATATTAGGTTACACTTTATTTTAAGGTGTCATTGTTACAGTGCAATTATATATTTAAGTACTGAGTAATATTAATTAACTACATGTACTTACTATAGGGTTAAGGTAGGATTAGTGTTTAGTTGAGGATTAGTTACATGTAATTATGCATAATTTACTGTTATTACTATGGTAATTACATGTAACATATGTAACAAGGACACTGTAAAATAAAGTGTTACCCACTTTATTTTAGGGTGACATAGTTACACTATCCTTACTCAAATAACTACTGAGTAATATTCATTAACTACATTTACTTAGAGTTACGGTTAGGGTTTGGTTTAGGGTTAGTTACTTTATGCATAATTTGTAACTATGTTGTAACTTGTAACTACATCACCTTAAAATAAAGTGTTTCCAAATATTAAGTCTACTTTTTAAAACAAAGAGAAGGAGGATGGTTAGTTCAACATATAGTATAGACAGTTTACAGTAATACACTGAAATTTGGAGGTTGTCTTTGAAGACAAAATTGCAAAAAATTACATTTTTGTTAAAAAGCTTGTATTAATTAATTCATATGCACTGAAAAAAAAGGATTTGTTGAATTTAATAAATAAAAAAATATCGTAAGTGGTTTGCACACAATTGTTTTTAGTTACATTTAAACAAATGCATTAAGTTTTCATTTTTTCACGAATCATTTTTTTTTTCAGTGTGTAAAAAAATGTGGTATTTTAGTTTGTCTGAATGGCCTAGTTGTCTGAATGGTCTTATTGTCTCATCTTATCTAGATGCACTTCTGATTTTTTTTTTATTTTTTTTTTTTTTTTTGTGTGTGGAATATGTTCCATGGAAAAGTGCTGCACAGATTGATAAATCATGTAGTTATGTGTTCCTTTCTTGACATCTTTCTTGACATCTTTGCTCACATTTTACCGTGTTTTTTTTAATAGTGATGAGATAGGCTAAGTTTTGACATAACTGCATGGACTGTTGATAAGCAACACTATATTTAGCTTGTATAAACTATGTGTTTAAATGTATTTAACAGTTTTTCCAGTATATAATTGCCCCGTAGACTTCTATTGTAAAAGCATTATATGTCAACACACTTTTTGTTGGTTTTTACAAACCGAGACGAGTCAAAATACTGTCTGTGGGGATTGACACTGACAGCATGCCACAGATGCTATCGATAAAGTTTCACTTAACCTGGAATACACACACACACACACACACACACACACACACACACACACACACACACTGTATATATGATACCATATCAATGTGTTATAATGCTGTAGTATATAGTATACATAGTGACATATAAACTTGCGCACCAACCTGAACACTTTATTTATCATCCATATAAACACTATGTCCGGATTCATCAATCGGAATGATTCAATTCCGATTGAAACAAAGAGTGTCCATGTGTCTCAAAACCCATTCTGTTTGAAAAGAGGGACACGTCCTTTGCCAAAACCTCCTAATCTTCTCTGAAGCGTTGAGCGCTGTTGACTGAGACATTCACAGTGTTGATGCAAATCGCTTTGTAATTAATGGAAGGCACAGCAAAAATACAAGAATAACTAATTAAAGTAACTAATAAAATAATAAAAAGTACTATTTTTGTCATATTTGTGTTGCAGATTGGTTTGGTAATCATTCTCATTCCTGTACTTTTGTACACATTTATGATGTGAAAGCTGTGTAACGTTAGCAAAACGTGACATGTTTTTGTTAGCTGGGACTAAACTCAAATGTATTGTCTCGGGGTAAAAAGTTCTGGACAAGCAGTTCATGTTAAAGTCTGAAAGGAAGACAATACTAACTTGAAGAATGGCACATTGATCGATAAAGGGTCAGATGTGAAGGGACTCCTGAGCATGAGTCTGTCTCAGTCAGTGGCATCTCTCAAATACAGATGTAAGAGCATATCTGACACAATATTGAGGACAGCAGGAGGGTTATTAAGAACACATCCAGCCTCGATCCCATCTAATCACACATCATTCCTTCAAGAGGACTTAAAGGACTTCAACTAGCAAACAGGGAAATAAACACAGAGTCATAGTCTGTAATGAATGGTGATTGGTCCTCTCATATGATAAGTATCTGTGCTGGGCGCATTATGAGTTATTTACTTCAAAGTGGCTTCCTTGAAGAGAAAAAGACACTATATACTCGAGAAGATGAGGCGATGTGGTACAGTGAGTCACGACCCAGAGATGGGTCACACATCAGAGGAAAAACATGATGAATGCAAATCATAAAATGCATCCAACCATTTTAATATGGAAGCTTGTTTCCGCCACAGAATAAAAAATATAAAAGGTAATTGTGACTTTTTATCTCGCAATTCAGACTTTTTTAAAATATTTTTTATTATTTTATTCTAAAAATTATTTTTATCAGAATTGCGTGATATAAAGTCGCAATTGCATGTTATAAAGTCAGAATTGTGAGATATAAACTCGCAATTCTGAGGAAAAAAGGCAGTCTTTTTTTTTTTCTTAAGAATTTGACTTTATAACTCGCAATTGCAAGTTTATTTCTCACAATTCTGAGAAAAGATGTCAGAACTCACAATTACGACTTTTCTTCCGCAGAATTGCATGTTTATATCACGCAATTGACCCTTTGCAGGGAGTTTGATTGACAGGCGATCTGACCAATCGTAATCTGCCATCCGCCGAATCCGCCATTTTGTCCGACACAGCAGTCAGGAGAGTTAGGCCCTGTCCCAATATTCACACTACGCCCTAAGGACTTCCTCGAAGTGGACACTTGCTGAAAGTGCACTTAGCGGAGTAAGTGCGCAAGGGCCCAAAGCTGTGAAGAGCAGAATTGGGACAGTTTTGCACTCGTCACTATCTACGTCACTTCTGTTGTGATCAGGAGAGCAAGCATGGCTATACAAGTCAAGAAATAAAGTAATTTAAACGATTCACAGTCAAACATAAGTCAGCAGGCTACAACGTTAAAGATAAATAGCCTAAATAATGTATATAAAGTTATGAAACTAAACTTTGCCTTCAGCCAAAACGATTTGCCAGGGAACAAATGATAGATTAATGAGATCAAAGATCGTCCGTTAGATATACACAAGACGAATTATATATCATGTTAACCACTAGACTAAAGACATCAGCCAGCGTCAGAAGCACGTCAGAAGCACTAGCCGAGGTACGAGCACTAGCCGAGGTAAGGCTGTTCCAGGCGGGATACATGAGCGCTGAGCGCCCGGTGATCTCTTGGAACTCACAACTCCGAAAACGTCAGATCAAAATTTGAAATAGGCGCTATCTGTATAAACAAACAACATATTTGAGATTGAAACAACTACATTCTCGACTGAAAAACTCTTAAAACTACATTTCGTGACACAATAACAGTAGTATTTTAAAATTTTGCGGTCTTTCTCTGCTATTGAAGCAACTTGAGATTTTAAATATTAGCTATAGAATATACACAATGTACATATACAATATAATTTAATCTTACCTTGCATATAGCAGCGGGATTTAGCATTCTACATAAAACTACCACATAATAACACTAAAACAGCTCATGTTAGCTACAGGTTATCGCGAGAACAGATCAGTTTTCTGAGATTTGAACTTGAAAAACGGTGTACTGACGTCTTTCCGCGGTTAAAACAACATTCCTTCTTATATTCATTTATGTTTATTTGATGCTATAAATGAACTAGAAGGAAGAGATGATCAGTTCACGAGCAGCTTTAACTGATCGATCTGTCAGACACATTAATGAGCCACAAAACGGTATTTATTGACAACATTTGAAAGTTGAGACTTTGTTTCATATCAAAAGTAAGCTGGTCTGTCCTGTCTGTCAGCGTGTTGTCAATGTCCTCTCTGCTCCGCGATGTATATTTCACTGCGCAAGAACATGTGTGGCGTGAGAGAGGCGTGGCTTGTCGGACATAGCGACAGTAACTAAAGGGGGCGGGACTTTGCGAACAGTCAATTCTGACTTTATAACACGCATTTGGGGGATATAAAGTCAGAATTGCGAGATATAAACTTGCAAATTGCGAGATATCAATTCACAATTGTGAGATATAAACTCAATTGCAAGAAAAAAACGTGCAATTGTGAGATAAAAAGTTGCAATTACCTTGTTAAAATGTTTTATTCTGTTGCTGAAACAAGCTTCCATAATTGAATCATTCATGACTAATCGACTTTTAAAAGGGAGGAGAAAATGTTTCGCATCTGTTGTTCAAGGGTGTGTTTCAGACAAACTGTACAGTATTTTGAAGCAAATGCATCTATTTCTTGTTAAAACTTTGCCTACTTATGGACAAATGACATTCAGTTTTTAAAGAAGAACTATAATGCTTGTTCAACTTTCTGCTTGTTCAACGCTCTGCAAAGGTGGAAAACACAAACAGTGGGAGTTCTTCTCTCTATCAGTGTCAGTGTTTCTGAAACATACTCTTGAGTTTTCTTCTTATTCTAGTAGAGCCCCAAAACAAAATCAAGACTTTGTAAGAGCGAATAATATAGACTTTTAGTTATTCCTATTCATCAACATCATGCTCATAATAACTGTGCATATGTTTGGGCTTATGTAGTTATTTAACACAGTACAATGTTCAAATTAAAAAAAAAAAAAAAAGCTCATGTCAAGATGAATGATTCATAGCACATGTTGCTATAGCAGCATCAGTGTGAACTTTCTTCTTCTGCAATATTTTTTCTCTTTATTTTGAAGAGAGTCTTTCTAAGCAAAAGGGTTTAATTAAGTTTTTACATTTACATTCATGCATTTGGCACACACTTTTATCCAAAGCGACTTGCAACGTACACATTTTACATTTATATCAGTTCTTAAATAAACTGCTGAGCTACTTCTATGGTCAATGGTATAGACATTTTGAAGTTTCCTATATTGCCTCCTTGGGTATTGAGGTTTGTTATTGCCTCAGTAATGTAAGAACAAAAGTGAAGTATACACGTATCAGGCCTGAACACTTGCAGAGTATGTTTCTGGCCTAAGGCTCAGGCTGCTACATGAAATTTTCGATCCTCCACAAGGAGTGATCCATGATCCTTCACCATGGTGCCCTTGAGCAAGGTACGCAACCCCAGGTTCCTCCTTGGGGATTGAGCCTGTAATAAGTTCATGGCAGCATTCGCCAGCTTTTTTGGTAGGAAGCTCCACCTGCCCTGTAGTCACCATGAGATGGAAGCTGCGCTAGTCTTTTCTTCCCTATTGTGTCGTATATCCCAGTGAAACACTTCTGGAACAAGAACACATGTGGGCGGGGCTTGATTGTGTCTGTGGGGAATTGATTGGATGTTGTGGTTTGCTATTGGCTGATCTCATGTGATTGACAGGTTGCCCCGCCCTCATCATCAGAGAAGAGAAGAGAAGCTGCAAGAGGAAGTTATTTTATGGTGACTTTAAATGAAGTGTTCGTGTGAATGAATGTATATAATAAATCGACTAATAAATTTGATGGACTAAAATGTTAACGTAAAAATGTACTTTAAATCCTTATTCCAAATTCTCTCGTAATGCATTTCCTATTTTTGTGTTGTGATTTTGAGATTTAGTGGTAACACTTTACAATAAGGTTCATTAGTTTACATTAGTGAATGTATTAAAACTTGAACTAACAATGAGCAATATACATTTCTTATAGTATTTATTAATCTTTGTTAATGTTAGTTAATACAAATACAGCTGTTAGTGATACGTTCATGTTAGTTCACAGTGCATTAAATACAACCTTTGATTTTAATAATGTATTAGTAAATGTTGAAATTAATATTAACTAAGATTAATAAGTGCTGAAGAAGTATTGTTCAATCTGTTAACTAAGGTAGTTGACCAATGTTAACTAATGAACCTTATTGTAAAGTGTTACTGATTTACTGATGGATAAAAACGACAGCATTTTTTCTCCTTAAGTGAAGGTTTTTTTTTTTTTTTTTTTTAAATAGTAAGGTAAAAATAAAAGTATTTTTTCACAAATATTATGGCATTTTGATATATGAATATGAATCTTTCTTGGGTTTTAATAACATCATTATCATCCTGATAAAAGCATTTTATTTGAGACTTTCTGAGTCTAGGCATCTTCTCTGTGGGATAATTTCCTGTTTTTTAGTTATAAAAAAAAAGTATGACCTAGAAAAGCTAAATGACTTTTTATACTGACTAATTAGAGGTATTTGTTTTCCTCGTTGAATACATGACTAAGGGATTCGTATTCAGACAGACCATCTAATGCAGATGTCAGATAATTGAGTGTGTTTGCCAGTCTCAGTGGATTGTTTGCGAGTGAACTGGGCTGAGAGTGAACTCAGACTGTTTTGTTAAGACTTCATTGTGTCAGCTCTTTAGTGTGCTCAAAGTGTGGTGAACCAGCCATCTTGCTGTTCTTGCGCTTTCCTTCACTCAGGTTTAAACTGCTGATGGTTGTTTCCACACCTGGAGACTTCGACTTAACAATGAATTCAGCAATCTAGAGGCAATTACAGACAATTGTATTTTCCACTGGGTTCCCAGCATCCGAAACGAAAATGGTTGGTTTTGTTGAGGTGGACGATTTCCTCAAGATAATACTTATATATATATATATATATATATATATATATATATATATATATATATATATATATATATATATATATATATATCAAATCAAGTTTTTCCAAAGTTTGTTGGTGAACTCTGCCCTGCAAATTCATATCCTGGTAAGATGAGCAATGTAAGATTGATATGTTTGATACGATTGATATTTTCCGACTGTTACGGTGTCCGTACAACATTCTGCATGCTCAAAGTCTGGGACGTTTTCTTGTGCGGGTTTGTTTGTGGTTTCTGAGGATGAGGGCAAGTCCATGTCAGCGTCTGAAATTAAACAGTGTGATGTTTGATTGGATACGCTGCTTTTGACGTCAACAACACATTATATAAGAAGGATTTTCTCGTCCCGTGAGAGTTGCTGTTCCAACATGGGGAAATGCAGTTAAAATATGAATATAGTTGATAGTTATTAACACTTATTTTATAATTAGCATCTAATATAATTTTGTCTCCACACGGCTGAGATCTGCCGTTCACTGCAAAAATGCTTTTCTTACTTAGTCTTTTTGTCTTGTTTTCAGTCCAAATATCTAAAAATTCTTAAATCAAGATGCATTTACTAGATGAGTAAAATGATGTCTTGCTTTCTGGGGAAATAAATCAAAATTAAGTGATTTGTTGCTTAAAAAAGAAAAATATCTGCCAATGGGTTGTTACGCCCCGTCTAGGGGTAAAGGACGCAACATGAAATGAGAGAGTGGAAGCGAGGAATCTTTTGAGAGTTTAATGAAACCAAACAAAAATACAAGAGTCGAAATAAAAGGGAACTTTTCTTCGGGAGTTGACCTGGCCAAAATAACAAACAAAACTTTCTTACTTTAACCTCTTTCCTAAAACTTAACCAAAAGAAAAGAAAAGAAAAGTACAATATATTAACCTAACTCCCTAGCCAAAACAGAGATCAAAGGGTTTACAATAAACAATAGTGGCGTCAAACTCCTTACTTTCCCAAACCCTCAAGATTTACAACGATAGACAAACTATTTACAAGCTCAAGCAAACAGTGTTAAAAGTAGGGATGGCTGACGCGAAACTGACGTTCCGAAGCTTTTCGAGATCCTGAAGCGCAGATGTTTCGAAACACTGATCCGAAGCGTGATTCAAAACACCCATGTCACGTGACTACGGCTAAATGAAGCTTCGGAGTGTTTCACAGGTGTTTCGACAGGTGGCATGGTCCGCCGAATCAGCGTTTGATTGACAGGGTCGGGAACAGACCACACAATCGCACATCTGTATAAAAGTGAAGTCAACGCATCTTGACCTCGTGGGTTTTTGTGAGAGTTTGATTTTGAGATAGCGGATTTTTGGTGATATATTGACATTTACAGTGCGATTTGTTTAGTTATATTTAGGCTTACATTTAAATTTACACATTGACTGATAGGCTAGAGACAGACAGAGTAGATACCTATAGTGACACATTAATAGATGCATAGATAGAAATATATATAGACAGATAGACAGATAGATAGATAGATAGATAGATAGATAGATAGATAGATAGATAGATAGATAGATAGATAGATAGATAGATAGATAGATAAAAATGGAGGCTCCACAGAAGAGATGCCGTACATCTGTGGTGTGGGAGCATTTCCATTTGGAAACCCCAAATAAAGCGAGATGTATGTATTGTGATCGGCAGATAGCCTACGGCAACAGCACATCATCCATGATGCATTTGAGGAGCACTCATCCTGCCATTTTGCAGGGTGCAGAGGATGGTAGCATTCCCCCTGTACCTAGGCCTGCCACTGACACTGCTGGGCCATCTAAGCAAGGTATGCATTGTTTGAAATATAATTATTAGTATGTCCTTGCTAAAAAATATATTTGCATGCCAGCAACAATTGTCCCTTGTGAGAGGATTTTTTCAAAGGCTGAAGAAATTATCTGTAAAAAAAGAAGTAGGCTAAGTCCTTCCACAGCAGAGAAATTAATATTTTTGAATAAAAATCTATAAAAAAGTGAGACATTGTGGCTTGATTTCTTTTATTAATATTCATTTTTCATGACCAAAATAACATTATGCACAGTGAGGAGCCTTCATGTTACAAGCTTCACATATTAGAAAAATACAATAATAAAAAAACAACACATTTTTTAATGGCTCGTTGTCAAGGTTGTTTCAGATCAACACCTGCAAGTGACCACTAGGTGTCACCGTTGAGACAGGCGTCGGATTGTTTCGAAGCCTCTTCACAATATGGCACATTTGCGTCAACTGTTTCATTGTTTCACGAAGCCTCGATCAGCCCACCACTAGTTAAAAGGGAAATCCAAATCAGTGTCAGTAATAGTCAATAGGGTCGAAATACCAAACGGTTTCCTACTTATAATCTGTAATTCTTCTCATAGAACAAACAATGATCGCTCTTAACAGTCAAAATTCATCTAATCACGCATACACAGCCACCAAAACCAACAATGCTGTCCTCACAACAACACAATGTTCCCTCCCAAAGGAAGTGACATCAGGACTTTTAAGGTGTACCTGGAATCGAGTGCACCAATCAAGATGAGCCAGTAATCAGCACCGTACCTGGACACAAACACTTCCAAAACAAAAGAGAGAAAGAAACGAGTGAATACAAAACAATTGTTTGTAACATGAGGTAAGAAAAATAATCTTAATTCAAGCAGAAACAAGATTATTTTTTCTTACCCCATTGGAAGATAATTTAGCTTGATTTAAGCAAACACTCACTTCATTTTGATTTGTTTACCTGGAAACATGGCATTTTACTACTTTAGTAAATGCACCTTGATTTAAGAATTGTTTGATTTTTGAAAAAGCATTTGTTGAAGTGTTTCAAACCAATTTTGTCAAAGTAACAAAACAGCAATATTCTATGATTGTCCCTACAAATGGATGGCTAAAATTGTTCCTATTCTCTGACTCCCTGTGAAAAAAAAGGGGAGCTAATGAAGACTTTTCAGAAACGGTGCCAACATCAACAACTATCCGCTCTCATGTCAACACCATACGACCATCAAGCCAAAAACAGATGGTATGCAATCAGGACCCTTTTACTTCATTCTAGTGCACGGTGTGGAAGCTCACAATGACCTTCGTAATAGTCCTATTCAATCTCTGTCGAAATGCCTGATGACTTAACCAGCGTTCGCTCTGACTGAACCAGAACCAGCGACCGCATCGACCCGTTCTTATTGATCACAGTTCATCAGCTGCCGAAGACCATTGATCCCTCCCCAGACACTTCACACTGATTCCCGTCATGACACGTCCCTGAGCTCAGATGCACTTTATTAGAGGTGCAATCATTGCTCCGGCTTGATTTGGGTTCCCTGCTGTTTCTGCTCTCTTATTCCTGCCAGCCCTGCACGGATGAACTATCGCGGTTCAATACAAGTCTTGATTGATATCAGCGCGATCGAGGTGTTGTTTCATGGACTTTGCCTTCTCACAATAGGATTTCTAAGTCACGTTTCTTCTACACACTCCCAATATGTGACCTTTTTATCTGGATCCTTTCAGCAGACATGCTGTTAAGAGCAGACTACTGTAAAATATACATTATTAACCCTTTCACGCATAGTGGTCACTACAGTGGACAGCTATTAAAAATGCATTTTCTTGAATTTGCACGGGTTTTTATGGCAAAGTTGCACATCAATCTCTTCATTGGACCCTTGTGCATCATCCTATAAATTGCAATCAAGTGGCAAGCCTTTGTGTTTCAATTTTTCCCCCCTCCAAACTAAGATGGCCAAGGGTCAGTCAGACATGCCAAGTTGCTCCAGAATATCCACCCATTCCTTCGAATCTAGGAGACTCTTGGAGGTAAAAAAAATATTGCACCATCAAGCAATATCTAATGAGTCATATCACAGTAAAATTTTCCAAGTTTTGATTTTAGATTGAGAGAAAACTCTGATTAATCACATGTCCACTGTAGTGGACGTCATGCATCAACTGCTATATTTCAGCTACAATTCATAATTATAATGTGAATATTGTTTTTGAAATTTAAAACTTAAAAACTTAATCTGCAGTGACTTTTTTACTGTAAATAAATGTACTTGTATTATTAGAAAGTAATTTTCATTGACATTGAAAAAAGTCATGTGATTACATATGTATGACACTTGTAATGCATTACTTTATTTGTTAGATCAAAAAGTAATCTGATTTCATAATGCACGTTATTGTAATGTGTTTTTTTACTCATAACATCAAAAAGTAATCTGATTACGTAATGCATGTTACTTGTAATGTGTTTCTTTACTCATAACATCAAAAAGTAATCTGATTACGTAATGCATGTTACTTGTAATGCGTTTCCTTACTCATAACATCAAAAAGTAATCTGATTATGTAATATGCATTATTTTAATGCATTTCTTTACTCATAACATCACAAAGTAATCTGATTATGTAATGCATGTTACTTGTAATGCGTTTCTTTACTTGTTACATCAAAAAGTAATCTGATTAGGTAATGCACATTACTTGTAGTTAATTACCTGTTAGATCAAAAAGTAATCTGATTAGGTAATGCATGTTACTTGTAACACATTACTTTACTTGTAACATCAAAAAAGTAATCTGAATGGGTCATGCATGTTAGTTGTAGTGCGTTACCCCCAACACTGATCATTTCAGATGAGATTGAAAAAACGTATCGCTAGGTTTTCTCAGAGGAGGGCTATGATAGAAATGTGCATGTCCATCTTGAACATAATCAGAATGATCAGCTAATAAGGGTAAATCTCCATACTCTGGTGCACTGGAGGGAGCATCTGAGTGGTTTCCACAGTTGTACCTTGACAGACTGTAGAAAAATCTGATGGAATCATGTCCTCATGTTCTGATATCAAAGATACGCCAAGTGCAACTTGTATGAAGTTGTATGAAGCCTTTGCAATATTTTGCATTTAGATTTTTTGTATATATTTTATAGTTTTCACATGATTTGATATAATTGTATTGATTAGTTCGTTAAATTCACATACTTTATGTGTTTGATTATTGTCTTATATTAAATCTAGTATATCTTAAGTTTAAACCAAATGCATGCTGTCCACTCAAGTGGACATCTGAAGATCTCTTTGAAAAATTTGTAAAAAAATAAAATAAAAATCAATTCTTGTTTTTCATGCCCTAAGAGCAATAAAAACACATAGGAAAAAAATCCTGACTGAGGATATCATAATTCATGCATGAAAGGGTTAATCATCAGAATACATAGATAATGGATCCTACTTTATATTAGGTGTCTTTATACACTCACCTAAAGGATTATTAGGAACACCTGTTCAATTTCTCATTAATGCAATTATCTAATCAACCAATCACATGGCAGTTGCTTCAGTGCATTTAGGGGTGTGGTCCTGGTCAAGACAATCTCCTGAACTCCAAACTGAATGTCAGAATGGGAAAGAAAGGTGATTTAAGCAATTTTGAGCGTAGCATGGTTGTTGGTGCCAGACGGGCCGGTCTGAGTATTTCACAATCTGCTCAGTTACTGGGATTTTCACACACAACCATTTCTAGGGTTTACAAAGAATGGTGTGAAAAGGGAAAAACATCCAGTATGCGGCAGTCCTGTGGGCGAAAATGCCTTGTTGATGCTAGAGGTCAGAGGAGAATGGGCCGACTGATTCAAGCTGATAGAAGAGCAACTTTGACTGAAATAACCACTCGTTACAACCGAGGTATGCAGCAAAGCATTTGTGAAGCCACAACACGCACAACCTTGAGGCGGATGGGCTACAACAGCAGAAGACCCCACCGGGTACCACTCATCTCCACTACAAATAGGAAAAAGAGGCTACAATTTGCACGAGCTCACCAAAATTGGACAGTTGAAGACTGGAAAAATGTTGCCTGGTCTGATGAGTCTCGATTTCTGTTGAGACATTCAGATGGTAGAGTCAGAATTTGGCGTAAACAGAATGAGAACATGGATCCATCTAGTGTTGTCACGATACTAGAATTCTAGAATATACTAGATACTAGAATCACGATACTAGAATTTCTAACTTCGATACGATACCTTGAAAAATATCGATATTCGATACCACGGAGAAAAAAACTGCCACAATATTAAGGGGGTATTTTTTTTATTTAAAGCTAAATATAACAAGTCTAGAACATGACAATGAGGTATATTTTACATGAACAAAAATGTCCTGAGGTAGTGCACTTGTTCAAAAGCTGGTTAATACATTAACGTTATTTGATGAACAGATTTAAACGCAAACGTGTGTGCATCACACGCGAAACAATGCTCACTGGATCGACATGAAGTCAAGTCAAGTCACCTTTATTTATATAGTGCTTTTAACAATAGCCTACAGATTGTGTCAAATCACTTAACAGTATCAAATTGGAGGAGAGTGTCAGTAATGTATAATAATAAGATTAAACATTCAATTTTCAGTTAAAGGCATTTCATTATTGAATTCAGAGATGCCATTGTCTAGCTCAGTTTAGTTTAATTTGTATCTGTGTAATCAAATTGATGATATTTGCAAATGAAGGCAAATTGCAGATTTAAATAATAATTATTGGATAAAGTTAAATAAGCACAAGTTAATTTACATTTGACCACAGTTAAAATGTACTTGTCTAAGATCACACAGAACGAGCAGTGCGCTGCGTTTTTTATGTTGCTAGGCAACCACTGAAACAGCTGTCCTGTCAGTCAAGTAAACGTCAAATCAGCCTTTTATTAACTTTATTTACTTTCTGTTAACATTGTGGTAGTTACGGTTCGTGAAGTCGTTAAGCTCCTGGTAACCCGCGAGAGCACCACAAGTTTATCCTCCATCATCGCACTCTCCGGGCGTTCAAGCAACTAGCTTTCATCACTAAAACGGAAGGCCCGCGAGGCGCATAAACAGCGCGCAGAACGCTCGCTGGAAACCAATTGAAAATAGGCGCCTCTCACTGCAAAAAACGCGTCAAGTTTGATCGGCCCCATTCACTTCACTTTTGCAATTTAACCAGAGCGAATGAGACGAGTGCGCGTGTGGTGTTTGTTAACGCGCCTTTGGAGAGAAGTGAAAGTGAAAGCGCGGCTAGTATCGATACTTCGGGAAATTAATATTGGTACCGTTCAGATATTTCAGTATCGATATTTATCGAAATATCGATATTTTTGACAACACTAGATCCATCATGCCTTGTTACCACTGTGCAGGCTGGTGGTGGTGGTGTAATGGTGTGGGGGATGTTTTCTTGGCACACTTTAGGCCCCTTAGTGCCAATTGGGCATCGTTTAAATGCCACGGCCTACCTGAGCATTGTTTCTGACCATGTCCATCCCTTTATGACCACCATGTACCCATCCTCTGATGGCTACTTCCAGCAGGATAATGCACCATGTCACAAAGCTCGAATCATTTCAAACTGGTTTCTTGAACATGGCAATGAGTTCACTGTACTAAAATGGCCCCCACAGTCACCAGATCTCAACCCAATAGAGCATCTTTGGGATGTGGTGGAACGGGAGCTTCGTGCCCTGGATGTGCATCCCACAAATCTCCATCAACTGCAAGATGCTATCCTATCAATATGGGCCAACATTTCTAAAGAATGCTTTCAGCACATTGTTGAATCAATGCCACGTAAAATTAAGGCAGTTCTGAAGGTGAAAGGGGGTCAAACACAGTAGTATGGTGTTCCTAATAATCCTTTAGGTGAGTGTATATATATATACACTGACATTTAAAGCAATGATTTGATTCACGTTTTTACATTGTACTTATATTAAACAAAACAAAAAACCTGGATGTTATTACATCTATAATGACACTATTTACCTTCATTTACCCAGCTTTAAACCTACACATACCACCGAACCTGTGCTTAACCTTACCCGTATCACATCTGAACAGCAGCACAGGTGTTTTGCAAAATAATATGAACACAACAAGTTGTATTTACAAGTTATTTATTTATAAAGTTACTATTTTTGTATTTAAGTACACAGTAGTTAAAGACACCTGTGTGACCAGGTAATGTGTCCATCAGTGAAGAAACACACCGTTTTCCCTCTCATAATAGTCCAGCTCTGACTTTTTACAAGAAAATACTATTTCAGTCTTTCTATTTCCAAATTTCATGTTTTCATGTTTTATAATGAGTAGATGCTGAAATCATATTTCCGATGGATCTACAGAAATAGGTTTTATATTTGTGAATAGATGTTGAAAGGTCATGTATTTCATTTTCGATTTTAGTTCACCATAATATACCATCAATTATTGCTGATTGAAGGCTTCTGGAAAATAGAAAAAATAAAAAAATAGGAAAACTTACTGAAATGCAAACCTGATCAGCTACTTTGATTGTGCATTTAGTATTAATAAATAGTAGGTACACATACATACATATATATAAGGATAAACTTAAGAAAAAATAATAATAGCATAACAAATAACCATAGCATATTTAATATAATAAAATAATCAATAACAATTCATTTCAGCACCAATTAATTCAGTAATTAGTCGATGAATTAAATGTTTACATATCATTAACTGAGAGGGCTGGACGTTGTGATCCCAGCCGGGAATAGTTTTACCACACATTCCCTTCAGATTTTATAGCATAATTCAGAATAACATTAGCTGATGTAATTTCTGCTATGTTGTTCTCGGTAGGATTTTAAGAGCCAAAGTTATGAGCTTTTATATGAAGCAATATCTCTTCATCCATTTTTAATTCCTTCATGCATTGTACAAAAGGGTCCATTAGGATTCATTTACAGCCTATTAATGATTAGTTTCTCACAGGCACGTACACACACACCGCCAAACGCAAACACTGCTGTCGTTCTCACACTAATGCTGTGTGCAAGTGGCGTTTCGTCCACATAACGCTCGAAACCAGTGGAAATGACGCCCAACCTTCCCGTCGAAATTACAAAGAACCATAAATCTGTACTGACTCGTCTTTATTACAATCCTGACCGATCTGGTCATAAAATATACAGTGTGTGATTTATGAGGTGGGAGAGTCAGGCCCGGAGCCTGGATTTGGAAGGCATATTTTATGAACGCTGGATATGGAGGATTTGATGAACTAGTGGGTCAGTAGATGAACTCTGGCAAGGACTGCATTCATAACGCGCCTCCGTCGTGTTTATCTAAAAGAGAGAGACAATGATGGATCATATCAGGGTGCCATTTCACAACTAACAGTGACTACCTCCACAAAACACAAAAAAGCGAACACAAAATACTATAGGCCTAAAATTAAGATTTACTGTACGTGTTTGATTTGCATATACAACGTCCACCCACTTGGATTACACATAAAAGTTAATGCATATTTGTCAGCTTAAATGAAGCAGTTATTACACTCAGAAAATCATAACATAGTTTACTTTTAACTATATGAATCAGAATCTATTAGGTTTTATTTAAATCATCATATTTTCATAATGCATTCATTCAAGCATGAAGCTGTTCATTGTGAAAAGAATTGAGTGTAAAAATATGTATCAGTAAATCCAACTTTTTTCGTTCTCATACATTTGAACTAATTGAATATTGCTTGTTCCACAGCTAGCCATATTTTAACCATGTTCATTCTTTTCAACTGAATTACTGTAATTGTTATTTGTGACAGATTTATGCTGATTCCAAGCCATTTGAATGGATGCATATTTAACATATGATTATAATAGTTAATAAACTGTGCCATGATTGTATTGAGTGCAGAAATCTGACGTGATTGATTCATGTATGAGTGACAATTACATTAAGTTTATGAGTTTATTTACAGTATGTTAACACTGTATAATCCATATGGATGGATGGAAACTGTTTACACAACTCAAATGCATACATTTAGGCCTACATATGTTTTTAAGTGTGCCACAATCTAAAATGTCTGTAAAGTAACACAGTCCAGGTCTCAGAATGAGCTTTTGCTTCTCTTATCTCACTGAGATCCGATAAATGTGATGTGAATCTGAGTGTGATGACAGCAAAAAGTCATGTGATCATCATGACCTTTAATGAGGATTTGACTAATGGTGTGAAATTGAGGTTACTATTAATAACTAATAGCAGTAACTAGTAATAAAGGACTCTCTAATGGGATGAAATTGCAGGATTCAAAGGCCCTGATCAGATGGCTTAAAATCACTGTGAAATTAAAATGATGTTTTTATGGAATATTGCAGTGTTTATTATATGATTTATCCTTGTACATTATTATTTTCTTTTTAAATTCATGAGTCCTCTCCCGCTCACTTGCACGAGCGCAAAGGCAGGACAATTATCAGCAACCTGTCACTCAGTTCATTTGATATTTTATTTATTTCCAGTTAATAATTTTAGTGTTTCAATTTATTGCCAATGCAACGTTTCTAATTTTCATCTAGTTCAAGTTTTTTTTTAACTAATATTTATATTTTCTTTCTGCTTTATTTTAATGGTCACACTTTAGTTTAGAGTCCAATTCTCACTATTAACTATGACGTTTGCCTCAATAAACCCTAATTACTGCTTATTAATAGTTAGTTAAATTTAGGTATTGGGTCGGATTAAGGGATGTAGACAGGGACGTCACTAGGATTGGAAGACAGGGGGGGGGCTTAGCCCCCAGGGTATTTGTAACTTGCGTTTATAGAAAATCTTATAGTGAATTTGAGTAAAACACAACTATGTACTGTATATGTTTAGCTGTATTTGTCTCTTCAACCCCGTTACCATCGTTACCATCTTCAACCCTGTTACCCTAGTCTCAACCCCGTCACACCTACATTTTTATTAATTATTTTAAGTTTATGAATAAGTACTGTTTGTTGAACTTAGTCAGAAATGTTCAGAGCAATCATAAGAATACTGATTTTAGTTCAAATTCTGAAGTTAAGCCACGTCTTTGATCAAAAATGATAGGGTTGCTGTCACAAAAAGTGCACATTTCAGGCTTTAGTATAGCATAAGTGTAAAGTTATATGTACATTTTATGGTGCATGATACAATTTCTGGTAAGCAATGCTTTTTTATTATTTCAATTCAATTATTGTATTTTTATTTAATATTGACTTATTTGGATAAATATTAGGTAGGCTACTCAAGATAAGCGTTAATTTTTCTCAAGAAAAAAACAACTCACCTAATGCGGTAAACATACAGAGAGCCCTATCAGCTGGTAGTATTATTTAAGGTTAAAATAACTCAAATTAAATATAATATAATGCGTTTTTTTTTTTATTATAATAACTTTATTTAATGATATAAGTAAAAATATAATAAATATGTAATATAAAACACATATTTAGCAAAATACTCTCTATAGCTCTTTTTTTTCTTGCCAGCTAACTTACGTGCTGTAGCCTATATTATGTTCATTAAATGGCTTTCCTGAGGTAAATGTGACATCATTGTTCTCCAGCTATGTTATTGACCTCTTCACGCTGATAAAAACACTGATTGATCGATATTATGTATGAGCAATATACATTTCGGTAAGTTGTAGTAGCCTATATCTTTCAACAGTGTTCGTGTTTTTTTACTATTAGCTAGTAGAGATGATCGGTTCAAGTGCGCTAGGGATCTGTCACGTAACATTTACAAATGCCAAAACGGTATTTATTGTTTGAATTTTGTAATAAAATTGACAGAATCTGAGAGTTGAGATTTTTTTATATCATAAAGTAACCTGCTCTGTCTAGTCTGTTGGTCTCGGTGTCCTCTTTGCTTCGCGATTTTTCTGTGCGTGAGAAAATGGATGTGTGGCGTGAAAGCGTGTGAAAAGTGTTAATTGCGTGTCTCACGGTGAATGCGTGGTCCAACTTTTCGACAATTTTTTGTAGCTGGATATATATCATTTTGTTGCGTATAAATATGAATGAGGATACGGTTATTGATAAATCGAATTGTTATTGTTGTTCTTATTATCATTTAGGGGGGGCTTAGGAACATTTTGGGGTAGCTTCAGCCCCCCTATAGGCCTAACGACGTACCTGGATGTAGAAAATGGTCATGTAGAATAAGGTATTAACATAAGCACTAATAAACAGCCAATATCCTATTAATACAGTATGCATGTTAATAAGCAGCTAGATAATAGTGAGAATTGGAAAGTGTTACCGTTTTAATTAAAATAAATGTTTTTAATAGTTTTAGCTAACGATAATAACCGCTCAAAAATGTTTTATGTTCCTTATCAGTATTATCCAGGCACTCTGTATTACACATCGAGTGGAGCTGTTGCTAATTTAGAGACAAAATGCATTGCTTTCAATGCATCTTAATAGCAGCCTTATGAGATTTTTATCATATCACAATTAAAAAATAAATTAAATTAAAGCTGCAAGCAGCATTTATCGGGGTTCAAGCCTATTTAAGGCCTTTAAGCACATGCATAAAAAGACATTAAGTTTTATTTGGTTAACCATT
Organism: Squalius cephalus; assembly: GCF_949319135.1. Classification (NCBI taxonomy): domain Eukaryota; kingdom Metazoa; phylum Chordata; class Actinopteri; order Cypriniformes; family Leuciscidae; genus Squalius; species Squalius cephalus. Next base: position 2,209,377 of record NC_137126.1, on the reverse strand, counting down.
TAACCACTGACATCATAGATGGAAAATACCATTTACAGCCAAGACAGGCAATTTACTTAGTCAAGTCAGGAAAGTTTTTTTTTGGACAGTTATAGCACCACATCTTGCCTGATCTCCACCACTTTTATTAGGTGTCCTCAAAAGGTGCCCATACATGTCTGTCAAATTTGTTGTAAATATCTTATTTTGTTTTGAAGTTTAGATACTTCTATTTATGAGAGCATAAAAATGAGCCATGGGAGACAATGGCTGTGTTCGAAACCGCATACTTAATGAGTAGGTACTTAATTTCAATAAGTACTTACTTAACGAGCGCTAAAAGAGTAGGTACTTTATAGCCAGATCTCGTTAATTCTGAATGCAAACCGGACATCTTGCATGTTGACGTTATCATGTGACCTACGACGCACTATCACAAGCGCAACAACTTAAAATATTTGAACGACACGTTTAATTCGTCTATCTGTAAATATCTTGATATTGATTAAACTTGCTCATTTTGTGATCTTTTTAAAGAAACTGCTGCCCATTTATTTTGTGAATACATTTAGGGTTGATTTAAGTTCTTATATTTAACCCACTGTTTCATCCTTAACAATATTATTTATTTTTATTAAGAAATCCCAAAATTGTCATCTCTTGAATATGTTGATAATTTCATTATTTTATATCCAAACATTTTCATCCACAACCAAAAGTGGCTAACTGCTTTATGTTTTCCTCTTTTTCTTGTTGAATTTAACTCTCATTTCATCCCTCAGGCCTAGGCCTATAAAAAAATAAAAAAATAAAAAAATATGTATTATAATTATTTAAGAAAATATATAGTAAGATATTCAACCTTGTAGGTTATTTTTTCCTGTGTATAAAATCTCATATTATGTATGCAAACCCATGCTATATATATACTGTGTTAAATATAAATTACTGAACTTAAATATATGAGTATGATAAAAATGATCATTCAATTGATCAAAATTTTAGATGGCACTTAGAGGCTTTTGCATCTGAACTCTTCATATATATATATATATAAATATAAATATAAATGTATATATAAATATAAATGTATATATATATATATATATAGGGGAGCGCGGGGCACAACCTAACGCGGGGTTAGTTGTAACACGCTTGTTTTAAATACTTCCGCACATGCTTGGATGACGAAACTTTGTGTATTTACTAGTTGCCATATCTACACTATATAGAGAAAAAAAAGTAAATTTCTTAAGTTAATTTTTCATCTCTATTTTTTGTGTTTATTTAAAATAAGACAAATCTGATATTATTTTAATCTCCAAGATGTTATTTAACAGTTGAGATAGTTATTTAATGCTTCGCTAACTAGCAGAAGACACTAGCCGGGTTTAAATCCCAGTTGTGCAGGCGGGGGCATGTTGTAACACTGCGTTACAATGTGCCCCTATTAGAAATAAGCTATTATATTCTATACTTTTATTAATTTTATTGAGAAAACGTGAGAAAAAGGTGAATAAAGACTGAGAGTCAATGTTCAGAAATTACTAATTATTTATTTGTTTTGAACTATTTTGTATAGCTGTGTTTTCCTGTGTTCGTAGTCAAAACTCAAAAATGAGTTTATATTTAATTATTAAAAATTGCCATTATTTTATATGAAAAAGTTTTTTAATTGTATTTTATTTAGAAAATATTTTAGTTTGTTTTGTATATTTTTTTTATTAGATCAGATAACATTTTAAGCTGTCATATGTCATGTTACAATGTGCCCCTCCTATGGGGCATGTTGTCACATTTCACTTCCATTCTTTCGGTGTATATCAAGAAAAAAGTATATACTGTATTGATAAAACAAAAACACATAATTGTACTAGACATGTGGGAAATGAATGTGGGAAAAAATAAATACTCTGAACCATAAGTAGATTTACACAAACTGAGAAAGTCAAAAAGCGTTACTTTGTGCCCCGCTCTCCCCTATATATATATATATATATATATATATATATATATATATATATATATATATATATATATATATATATATAGGCTATATATATATATATATATATATATATATATATATAGGCTATATAAATATAAATATAAATGTATATATAAATATAAATGTATATATATATATATATATATATATATATATATATATATATATATATATATATATATATATATATAAATAAATATATATATATATAAATATATAAATATATATAAATAAATAAAGATATATATATATAAAGTTTCAAGTCTCTAGGCCTTACGGTTTGTCCTGCACGATGCGTTTTACAAATCCTTACAATTACAATAGGGTTTCAGCATTTCATGCTTGAACCCCTAAAAATAAAGGTCGTCAAACTGTGCCTGACAGATAAGACAGGCTACTGTATGAGAGTTCAGGGTTCTCCTCTTGAATTCTGGAACATTTTTATACTAAAACCAAGCAAACAATGTGCATAATAACCAAAACGTTCCCACCATGATCAGAAAGAAAGAAAGAAAGAAAGAAAGAAAGAAAGAAAGAAAGAAAGAAAGAAAGAAAGAAAGAAAGAAAGAAAGAAAGAAAGAAAGAAAGAAAGAAAGAAAGAAAGAAAGAAAGAAAGAAAGAAAAAAAGAAAGAAAGAAAGGAAAATAAATGTTTTAAGTTGTCTTTCCTTGCCATATACAAATAATTTCCCCAATTATAACATTGTGCTTTCTGAAAAGCTCCTAACATGTGGATTAATAATGCTTATACCATGGTCTGGGTGAATACACGATTCTGATTGGCTGCAGGGTGTCCGTTAAAAAGTGATAATGTACACCTAGGAAAGGCGTCCCGTCAATTTGCCTGATGACAGTTCTAAATGATTGCGCTGGCTCAAACTCACTGATCAACGGCTGCGGTCGGGTCGCTGTGGCCACGTTGCTTGGCAACGCCTGTATACGGGAGATATTAAATAGTGCGCTCGACTTAATAAATAAAAACCCTCACGATTTTTACTCTAAAACACATTAAAGTATTATTAATTGATTAAATATTTCTTTCTTTCGTAAGTGGCCATGGTATAAGCGGATAATGCCCTTCGAGGTGTCCATTAACAGAAATTAATGGACTTCGCGGAAGCGTCGGACGGTTCACGCCTCCGCGTCGTCCATTAATTTCTGTTAATGGACACCTCGTCGGGCATTATCCCTTACTAAATATAGATGAAAAAAACATCCAGTCAAAAAACGGTCTATTTGAATGGTCATACTGTAACATTTAGTCCACTGGAGGCAAGTTTGCAGAACCCAAGTGTAGTTTAATTACACTCAAAACCAGATCAAACTTTGCACAAAGACTTGGTGTGGCATGGCAAACATGGCTTCCAGAACAAGAACATGGACATGGACGTGGCGCTTACCAACAGTTACAGGTAACAATACTTGACAAAGACACATGGCAAACATGAGGGCTTAACTGCACACAAGGACTAATGACTAAACAAGACACACCTGAGAACATGATAGACAATTAACCAATGACAACATGAGACGAGAGACTAGGGAATCACATGACAGGATCACATGAGGGCAAGGGAATCACATGACAAGACAAAACAACGGCTGCGTCCGAAATCACATACTTCCCTACCATATAGTAGACGAAAATCAGTATGTGACAAAAGCAGTATGTCCAAATTCACAGTACTGATAAAAGAGTAAAAGTACCTGGATGATCTAATTACTCAAATTCAAAATGAGTACAGGTACCTACTCAAGAGAGTATGCGATTTCGGACGCAGCCAACCTGTGACATATATATGTATGACAGATACAAATAATTGTATTTTCTGCATTCTCGTTTTAAAATGAGCCACAGTATTCATACTTATTCACCACTTATGTCTCTAATGACATCAAAACTCTAGGATATCTGAATATATATATATATATCTTATTATGAGCAGGTAAGCGACTTATATGCCGCTGTTGTTTTGACTTGTTGAATACATTGTTTTAAAATAACGCTACAAAAGTTCAGCAACGCTGACATTAGACATAACGATTGCTATTCATATCAGATGACAGTGGATATACACATTGGCAAGGCTATTTATGCAAAAAGACCAAAGTACAGTAGTCAGAGATTGCACAGCAAACGTGATGCTATGCAAACTATGTTGATTCATGTTTTATTACTGGTTCTGTTGCTCTCGCTTCAAATCACTGCATATAGTAGTAGTCTGACCTTCTCTATGTATGAATTTGACGTAAACATGCATATATAATACATATATGAGTCTTCTACACGACTAGGTATAATGGATTAGTCTGTTTTCTCCATGCTTTGTTAATTAAGAAAATGAAACCTGATTAAATTCAGCAAAACATCTCCCAGCTTAAGAATATGAAATGGCGGCTTCTGAAACAAAACACAATTAGTCCGTGTGAAAAGATTACATCTGAGTCTCTCAGAGTCAGTTTAGCAGTGGGCAAGTGTGTAAGCCGCGGGTCAGAAGCGTATAGTGTTTCAGTGATGGCTACACGTCTTCCTTGCTTCTTGCTCTCGGGAAAACACACGTGGAGTTTGGCTAGTTCTTCCGTGATTTGTGGAGAAGTGTGAGGGCGGCTCAGATGAAAAGGCACCAGAGCAGAAAATGTTGCTGATGTTGTATTTTGGACGTGGGATACACAAGGTCACCTCCACCCGGCCAGGCTCCGGCTGATCCCCGGCGCCCAGTCCCCGATCTTTAGAGGAGCGTGAAGTGCACGCGGGGACCATTAATCAAACATTAGCAGAGCCGTTGTCTGGAATGAGGCCAAATCGCAGGCGATTATTTGTGTTTGGAGGTTGTTTCTGAAGGCGTCACGGGACCTTTGCCTTCATTCAGATGCTGAATAGGCTTAATGGACTGTTCCCTCTTTATACGTTTCAGTTCTTCTTTCTTCCAAAATCTAACAGCATCTGTGATTAGACCATGTACAATACTATAGTGTCATTTGGGAGAAAAATATTCCCATTTATGGCTTATTTTTGGATGACTTTTTATAATAAAATAGCTTGCCATATAGTGTTAAAATATAGATTTATTAATATCACATTTATTTGGGTTTTAGTCTTAGTAATACTAGTATTTCAACTTAAATAAAGTTTTTATTTCAGTTACCAATACAACATTTCTGTTTTTGTATTTATTTATTTATTTATTTATTTTTTATCATGTTTACCTTCTGATCTTATGTAACCTCTTTTGATTGGATATTGATACAATCATTGGTTGTTAACATATATTACTGTTCAAAAGTTTGAGGTCAGTATTTTTTTTTTTTATATAAAGAAATTAATACTTCTATTCAGGAAGGACACAACAAATTTAACAAAACTGACAGTAAAGACATTTACAAAAAAAAAAAAGAAAGAAAAACAAAAGTATATTTAAAATCAATGCTGTTCTTTTGAACTTTCTATTCCTCAAAGAATCATGAAAAAAAAAAAAAAAAAAAAAAAAAAAAATATCAAGCCTTCCACAAAAATATGAAGTAGCACAAACATTTCCGAAATGTTTCTTGAGCATCAAATCATCATGTTATAATGATTTCTGAAGGATCATGTGATGCTGAAGACTGGAGTAATGCATGTATTACTGATGAAGTATATTACAATATAAAGCAGTTACTTGAAATTGCAATAATATTTCACAATATTACTGCTTTTACTGTCTTAATACATGCAGACTTGGTGAGCAGAAGAGACTTCTTTCAACTTTTGAATATTGATCTCTCTAAAGCATAAAATTATGCCTTAAAAAAAAAAAAAAAAAAAAAAAAAAACATACTTGGTTTCTAGTCCCTCAGCTAAAACACATTTGAACTCAGTTTGAATGACATGTTATTTTGCTAGCCCATCACCATTAACCCATTTAATCCCAAATTTTTCCCAGACACAAAAATATCCAAATCATGTGTCATTAGTATCCCTTTGAAACAATCAATCATCATTTTTTGAAATTTTCATGGAAAAGTGTGTGAAAAAGTGTGTTTTATGATCGGTCACAATTGTGACCGGTGGGATACTGTGTTGTATCAACCATTGTATTGATTTAATATAGGTCTGTTTGACCTGTGCAGTGTGTTTTTGTGTGTTTTTGTGTGTGTGTGTATGTTTTTTTTTTTTTTGTGCGTTTTTGTGTTTCTGTGTGTGTGTGGGTGGGTGTGTGTGTGTGTGGAGATCAGACATCAGAGGAGACGTGACCATGTGTGAGTGTGTGTGTGTGTGTGTGTTTGTGTATGTGTGTTTGTGTGTGTGTGTGTTTCTGTGTGTGTTTCTCTGTGTGTGTCTGTGTGTGTGTGGAAATCAGACATCAGAGAAGACGTGACCGTGTGTGTGTGTGTGTGTGTGTGTGTGTGTGTGTGTGTGTGTGTGTGTTTGTGTGTGTATTTGTGCCCTTGTTTATATTACATTGTGGGGACCAAATGTCCCCATAAGAATAGTAAAACCTGAGATCACCTACATTGTGGGGACCAGCCAGCGGTCCCCACTTTTCAAAAGGCTTATAAATCACACAGGATGAGTTGTTTTGAGAAAGTAAAAATGCAGAATGTTTCCTGTGATGGGCAGGTTTAGGGATAGGGGCAGTGTAAGGGGATAGAATGTACAGTTTGTACGGTATAAAAACCATTACGTCTATGGAGAGTCCCCACAAAGATAGTGAACCAGACATGTATGTGTGTGTGTGTGTGTGTGTGTGTGTGTGTGTGTGTGTGTGTGTGTGTGTGTGTGTGTTTGTGTGTGGAGATCAGACATCAGAAGAGACGTGACCGTGTGTGTGTGTGTGTGTGTGTGTGTGTGTGTGTGTTTGTGTGTGTGTGTGTGTGTGTGTCTGTGTGTAAAATTAGGTAGAAAGTAAGGTAG